>NC_074676.1:58553357-58853357 GCF_029448725.1 Salvelinus fontinalis
AGTGGTAGTGGGGTGGTAGATGTTTAGTCTCAATTATGGCTCTAATCTGATAGTGGTAGTTGGGTGGTAGATGTCTAGACTCCCTTATGGCTCTAATCTGAAAGTGGTAGTTGGGTGGTAGATGTCTATACTCCCTAATGTCTCTATTCTGATAGTGGTTGTGGGGTGCTAGATGTCTAGTCTCCCTTATGGCTCTAATCTGATAGTGGTAGTGGGGTGGTAGATGTTTAGTATCCCTTATGGCTCTAATCTGATAGTGGTAGTTGGGTGGTAGATGTCTAGACTCCCTTATGGCTCTAATCTGATAGTGGTAGTGGGGTGGTAGATGTCTAGACTCCCTTAATGCTCTAACCTGATAGTGGTTGTGGGGTGGTAGATGTCTAGTCTCCCTTATGGCTCTAATCTGATAGTGGTATAGGGGTGGTAGATGTCTATTCTCCCTTATGTCTCTAATCTGATAGTGGTAGTGGGGTGGTAGATGTCTAGTCTCCTTTATGGATCTACTTTGATAGTGGTAGATGTCTTGTCTCCCTTATTGCTCTAATCTGATAGTGGTAGTGGGGTGGTAGATGTCTAGTCTACTTTATGGCTCTAATCTGATAGTGGAAGTTGGGTGGTAGATGTCTAGTCTCCCTTATGGCTCTAATCTGATAGTGGTAGTAGGGTGGTAGATGTCTAGGCTCCCTTATGTCTCTAATCTGATAGTGGTAGTGGGGTGGTAGATGTCTAGTCTCCCTTATGGCTCTAATCTGATAGTGGTTGTGGGGTGGTAGATGTCTAGTCTACTTTATGGCTCTAATCTGATAGTGGTAGTGGGGTGGTAGATGTCTTGTCTCCCTTATGGCTCGAATCTGATTGTGGGAGTGAGGTGGTAGATGTCTAGTCTCCCTTATGTCTCTAATCTGATAGGGTTATAGGGGTGGTAGATGTCTATTCTCCCTTATGTCTCTAATCTGATAGTGGTAGTGGGGTGGTAGATGTCTAGTCTCCTTTATGGATCTACTTTGATAGTGGTAGATGTCTTGTCTCCCTTATTGCTCTAATCTGATAGTGGTAGTGGGGTGGTAGATGTCTAGTCTACTTTATGGCTCTAATCTGATAGTGGAAGTTGGGTGGTAGATGTCTAGGCTCCCTTATGTCTCTAATCTGATAGTGGTAGTGGGGTGGTAGATGTCTAGTCTCCCTTATGGCTCTAATCTGATAGTGGTAGTTGGGTGGTAGATGTCTAGACTCCCTTATGGCTCTAATCTGATAGTGGTAGTGGGGTGGTAGATGTCTAGACTCCCTAATGGCTCTAATCTGATAGTGGTAGTGGGGTGGTAGATGTCTATTCTCCCTTAATGCTCTAATCTGATAGTGGTAGTGGGGTGGTCGATGTCTAGTCTACCTTATGACTCTAATCTGATAGTTGTATTGGGGCAGTAGATGTCTAGACTCCCTTATGGCTCTAATCTGATAGTGGTAGTGGGGTGGTAGATGTCCTGTCTCACTTATGGCTCAAATCTAATAGTGGTAGTGGGGTGGTAGATGTCTAGTCTTCCTTATGGCTCTAATCTGATAGTGGTAGTTGGGTGGTAGATGTCTAGTCTCCCTTATGGCTCTAATCTGATAGTGGTAGTGGGGTGGTAGATGTTTAGTCTCCCTTATGGCTCTAATCTGATAGTGGTAGTTGGGTGGTAGATGTCTAGACTCCCTTATGGCTCTAATCTGATAGTGGTAGTGGGGTGGTAGATGTCTAGTCTCCTTTATGGATCTACTTTGATAGTGGTAGATGTCTAGTCTCCCTTATTGCTCTAATCTGATAGTGGTAGTGGGGTGGTAGATGTCTAGTCTACTTTATGGCTCTAATCTGATAGTGGTAGTTGGGTGGTAGATTTCTATTCTCCCTTATGGCTCTAATCTGATAGTGGTAGTGGGGTGGTAGATGTCTAGTCTCCCTTATGTCTCGAATCTGATTGTGGTAGTGGGGTGGTAGATGTCTAGTCTCCCTTATGGCTCTAATCTGATAGTGGTAGATGTCTAGTCCCCCGTATTGCTCTAATCTGATAGTGGTAGTGGGGTGGTAGATGTCCTGTCTCACTTATGGCTCAAATCTGATAGTGGTAGTGGGGTGGTAGATGTCTAGTCTTCCTTATGGCTCTAATCTGATAGTGGTAGTTGGGTGGTAGATGTCTAGTCTCCCTTATGGCTCTAATCTGATAGTGGTAGTGGGGTGGTAGATGTTTAGTCTCCCTTATGGCTCTAATCTGATAGTGGTAGTTGGGTGGTAGATGTCTAGACTCCCTTATGGCTCTAATCTGATAGTGGTAGTGGGGTGGTAGATGTCTAGTCTCCTTTATGGATCTACTTTGATAGTGGTAGATGTCTAGTCTCCCTTATTGCTCTAATCTGATAGTGGTAGTGGGGTGGTAGATGTCTAGTCTACTTTATGGCTCTAATCTGATAGTGGTAGTTGGGTGGTAGATTTCTATTCTCCCTTATGGCTCTAATCTGATAGTGGTAGTGGGGTGGTAGATGTCTAGTCTCCCTTATGTCTCGAATCTGATTGTGGTAGTGGGGTGGTAGATGTCTAGTCTCCCTTATGGCTCTAATCTGATAGTGGTAGATGTCTAGTCCCCCGTATTGCTCTAATCTGATAGTGGTAGTGGGGTGGTAGATGTCTAGTCTCCCTTATTGCTCTAATCGGATAGTGGTAGTTGGGTGGTAGCTGTCTAGTTTCACTTATGGCTCTAATCTGATAGTGGTAGTAGGGTGGTAGATGTCTAGTCTCCCTTATGGCTCTAATCTGATAGTGGTAGTGGGGTGGTAGATGTCTTGTCTCACTTATGGCTCTAATCTGATAGTGGTAGTGGGGTGGTAGATGTCTAGTCTCCCTTTTGACTCTAATCTGATAGTGGTAGTGGGGTGGTAGATGTCTAGTCTCCTTTATGGCTCTACTTTGATAGTGGTAGATGTCTAATCTCCCTTATTGCTCTAATCTGATAGTGGTAGTTGGGCAGTAGATGTCCAGTCTGCCTTATGGCTCTAATCTGATAGTGGTAGTGGTGTGGTAGATGTCTAGACTCCCTTATGGCTCTAATCTGATAGTGATAGTGGGGTGGTAGATGTCTAGTCTCCCTTATGTCTCTAATCTGATAGTGGTAGTGGGGTGGTAGATGTCTAGTCTCCTTTATGGCTCTAATCTGATAGTGGTTGTGGGGTGGTAGATGTCTAGTCTACTTTATGGCTCTAATCTGATAGTGGTAGTGGGGTGGTAGATGTCTTGTCTCCCTTATGGCTCGAATCTGATTGTGGGAGTGAGGTGGTAGATGTCTAGTCTCCCTTATGTCTCTAATCTGATAGGGTTATATGGGTGGTAGATGTCTATTCTCCCTTATGTCTCTAATCTGATAGTGGTAGTGATGTGGTAGATGTCTAGTCTCCTTTATGGATCTACTTTGATAGTGGTAGATGTCTTGTCTCCCTTATTGCTCTAATCTGATAGTGGTAGTGGGGTGGTAGATGTCTAGTCTACTTTATGGCTCTAATCTGATAGTGGAAGTTGGGTGGTAGATGTCTAGGCTCCCTTATGTCTAATCTGATAGTGGTAGTGGGGTGGTAGATGTCTAGTCTCCCTTATGGCTCTAATCTGATAGTGGTAGTTGGGTGGTAGATGTCTAGACTCCCTTATGGCTCTAATCTGATAGTGGTAGTGGGGTGGTAGATGTCTAGACTCCCTTATGGCTCTAATCTGATAGTGGTAGTGGGGTGGTAGATGTCCTGTCTCACTTATGGCTCAAATCTGATAGTGGTAGTGGGGTGGTAGATGTCTAGTCTCCCTTATGGCTCTAATCTGATAGTGGTAGTTGGGTGGTAGATGTCTAGTCTCCCTTATGGCTCTAATCTGATAGTGGTAGTGGGGTGGTAGATGTCTAGTCTACTTTATGGCTCTAATCTGATAGTGGTAGTTGGGTGGTAGATTTCTATTCTCCCTTAAGGCTCTAATCTGATAGTGGTAGTGGGGTGGTAGATGTCTAGTCTCCCTTATGGCTCTAATCTGATAGTGGTAGTGGTGTGGTAGATGTCTAGACTCCCTTATGGCTCTAATCTGATAGTGATAGTGGGGTGGTAGATGTCTAGTCTCCCTTATGGCTCTAATCTGATAGTGGTATAGGGGTGGTAGATGTCTATTCTCCCTTATGTCTCTAATCTGATAGTGGTAGTGGGGTGGTAGATGTCTAGTCTCCTTTATGGATCTACTTTGATAGTGGTAGATGTCTAGTCTCCCTTATTGCTCTAATCTGATAGTGGTAGTGGGGTGGTAGATGTCTAGTCTACTTTATGGCTCTAATCTGATAGTGGTAGTTGGGTGGTAGATTTCTATTCTCCCTTAAGGCTCTAATCTGATAGTGGTAGTGGGGTGGTAGATGTCTAGTCTCCCTTATGTCTCGAATCTGATTGTGGTAGTGAGGTGGTAGATGTCTAGTCTCCCTTATGTCTCTAATCTGATAGTGGTAGTGGGGTGGTAGATGTCTAGTCTCCCTTATGGCTCTAATCTGATAGTAGTAGATGTCTAGTCTCCCGTATTGCTCTAATCTGATAGTGGTAGTGGGGTGGTAGATGTCTAGTCTCCCTTATTGCTCTAATCGGATAGTGGTAGTTGGGTGGTAGCTGTCTAGTTTCACTTATGGCTCTAATCTGATAGTGGTAGTAGGGTGGAAGATGTCTAGCCTCCCTTATGGCTCTAATCTGATAGTGGTAGTGGGGTGGTAGATGTCCTGTCTCACTTATGGCTCTAATCTGATAGTGGTAGTGGGGTGGTAGATGTCTAGTCTCCCTTATGACTCTAATCTGATAGTGGTAGTGGGGTGGTAGACGTCTAGTCTCCTTTATGGCTCTACTTTGATAGTGGTAGATGTCTAGTCTCCCGTATTGCTCTAATCTGATAGTGGTAGTTGGGCAGTAGATGTCCAGTCTGCCTTATGGCTCTAATCTGATAGTGGTAGTGGTGTGGTAGATGTCTAGACTCCCTTATGGCTCTAATCTGATAGTGATAGTGGGGTGGTAGATGTCTAGTCTCCCTTATGGCTCTAATCTGATAGTGGTATAGGGGTGGTAGATGTCTATTCTCCCTTATGTCTCTAATCTGATAGTGGTAGTGGGGTGGTAGATGTCTAGTCTCCTTTATGGATCTACTTTGATAGTGGTAGATGTCTTGTCTCCCTTATTGCTCTAATCTGATAGTGGTAGTGGGGTGGTAGATGTCTAGTCTACTTTATGGCTCTAATCTGATAGTGGAAGTTGGGTGGTAGATGTCTAGGCTCCCTTATGTCTCTAATCTGATAGTGGTAGTGGGGTGGTAGATGTCTAGTCTCCCTTATGGCTCTAATCTGATAGTGGTAGTTGGGTGGTAGATGTCTAGACTCCCTTACGGCTCTAATCTGATAGTGGTAGTGGGGTGGTAGATGTCTAGACTCCCTAATGGCTCTAATCTGATAGTGGTAGTGGGGTGGTAGATGTCTAGACTCCCTTAATGCTCTAATCTGATAGTGGTAGTGGGGTGGTAGATGTCTAGTCTACCTTATGACTCTAATCTGATAGTTGTAGTGGGGCAGTAGATGTCTAGACTCCCTTATGGCTCTAATCTGATAGTGGTAGTGGGGTGGTAGATGTCCTGTCTCACTTATGGCTCAAATCTGATAGTGGTAGTGGGGTGGGAGATGTCTAGTCTCCCTTATTGCTCTAATCTGATAGTGGTAGTTGGGTGGTAGATGTCTAGTCTCCCTTATGGCTCTAATCTGATAGTGGTAGTGGGGTGGTAGATGTCTAGACTCCCTTATGGCTCTAATCTGATAGTGGTAGTGGGGTGGTAGATGTCCTGTCTCACTTATGGCTCAAATCTGATAGTGGTAGTGGGGTGGGAGATATCTAGTCTCCCTTATGGCTCTAATCTGATAGTGGTAGTTGGGTGGTAGATGTCTAGTCTCCCTTATGGCTCTAATCTGATAGTGGTAGTGGGGTGGTAGATGTTTAGTCTCCCTTATGGCTCTAATCTGATAGTGGTAGTTGGGTGGTAGATGTCTAGACTCCCTTATGGCTCTAATCTGATAGTGGTAGTGGGGTGGTAGATGTTTAGTCTCCCTTATGGCTCTAATCTGATAGTGGTAGTGGGGTGGTAGATGTCCTGTCTCACTTATGGCTCAAATCTGATAGTGGTAGTGGGGTGGTAGATGTCTAGTCTCCCTTATGGCTCTAATCTGATAGTGGTAGTTGGGTGGTAGATGTCTAGTCTCCCTTATGGCTCTAATCTGATAGTGGTAGTGGGGTGGTAGATGTTTAGTCTCCCTTATGGCTCTAATCTGATAGTGGTAGTTGGGTGGTAGATGTCTAGACTCCCTTATGGCTCTAATCTGATAGTGGTAGTGGGGTGGTAGATGTCTAGTCTCCTTTATGGATCTACTTTGATAGTGGTAGATGTCTAGTCTCCCTTATTGCTCTAATCTGATAGTGGTAGTGGGGTGGTAGATGTCTAGTCTACTTTATGGCTCTAATCTGATAGTGGTAGTTGGGTGGTAGATTTCTATTCTCCCTTAAGGCTCTAATCTGATAGTGGTAGTGGGGTGGTAGATGTCTAGTCTCCCTTATGTCTCGAATCTGATTGTGGTAGTGAGGTGGTAGATGTCTAGTCTCCCTTATGTCTCTAATCTGATAGTGGTAGTGGGGTGGTAGATGTCTAGTCTCCCTTATGGCTCTAATCTGATAGTAGTAGATGTCTAGTCTCCCGTATTGCTCTAATCTGATAGTGGTAGTGGGGTGGTAGATGTCTAGTCTCCCTTATTGCTCTAATCGGATAGTGGTAGTTGGGTGGTAGCTGTCTAGTTTCACTTATGGCTCTAATCTGATAGTGGTAGTAGGGTGGAAGATGTCTAGCCTCCCTTATGGCTCTAATCTGATAGTGGTAGTGGGGTGGTAGATGTCTTATCTCACTTATGGCTCTAATCTGATAGTGGTAGTGGGGTGGTAGATGTCTAGTCTCCCTTATGACTCTAATCTGATAGTGGTAGTGGGGTGGTAGACGTCTAGTCTCCTTTATGGCTCTACTTTGATAGTGGTAGATGTCTAGTCTCCCGTATTGCTCTAATCTGATAGTGGTAGTTGGGTGGTAGATGTCCAGTCTGCCTTATGGCTCTAATCTGATAGTGGTAGTGGTGTGGTAGATGTCTAGACTCCCTTATGGCTCTAATCTGATAGTGATAGTGGGGTGGTAGATGTCTAGTCTCCCTTATGGCTCTAATCTGATAGTGGTAGTTGGGTGGTAGATGTCTAGTCTCCCTTATGGCTCTAATCTGATAGTGGTAGTGGGGTGGTAGATGTTTAGTCTCCCTTATGGCTCTAATCTGATAGTGGTAGTTGGGTGGTAGATGTCTAGACTCCCTTATGGCTCTAATCTGATAGTGGTAGTGGGGTGGTAGATGTCTAGTCTCCTTTATGGATCTACTTTGATAGTGGTAGATGTCTAGTCTCCCTTATTGCTCTAATCTGATAGTGGTAGTGGGGTGGTAGATGTCTAGTCTACTTTATGGCTCTAATCTGATAGTGGTAGTTGGGTGGTAGATTTCTATTCTCCCTTAAGGCTCTAATCTGATAGTGGTAGTGGGGTGGTAGATGTCTAGTCTCCCTTATGTCTCGAATCTGATTGTGGTAGTGAGGTGGTAGATGTCTAGTCTCCCTTATGTCTCTAATCTGATAGTGGTAGTGGGGTGGTAGATGTCTAGTCTCCCTTATGGCTCTAATCTGATAGTAGTAGATGTCTAGTCTCCCGTATTGCTCTAATCTGATAGTGGTAGTGGGGTGGTAGATGTCTAGTCTCCCTTATTGCTCTAATCGGATAGTGGTAGTTGGGTGGTAGCTGTCTAGTTTCACTTATGGCTCTAATCTGATAGTGGTAGTAGGGTGGAAGATGTCTAGCCTCCCTTATGGCTCTAATCTGATAGTGGTAGTGGGGTGGTAGATGTCTTGTCTCACTTATGGCTCTAATCTGATAGTGGTAGTGGGGTGGTAGATGTCTAGTCTCCCTTATGACTCTAATCTGATAGTGGTAGTGGGGTGGTAGACGTCTAGTCTCCTTTATGGCTCTACTTTGATAGTGGTAGATGTCTAGTCTCCCGTATTGCTCTAATCTGATAGTGGTAGTTGGGCAGTAGATGTCCAGTCTGCCTTATGGCTCTAATCTGATAGTGGTAGTGGTGTGGTAGATGTCTAGACTCCCTTATGGCTCTAATCTGATAGTGATAGTGGGGTGGTAGATGTCTAGTCTCCCTTATGGCTCTAATCTGATAGTGGTATAGGGGTGGTAGATGTCTATTCTCCCTTATGTCTCTAATCTGATAGTGGTAGTGGGGTGGTAGATGTCTAGTCTCCTTTATGGATCTACTTTGATAGTGGTAGATGTCTTGTCTCCCTTATTGCTCTAATCTGATAGTGGTAGTGGGGTGGTAGATGTCTAGTCTACTTTATGGCTCTAATCTGATAGTGGAAGTTGGGTGGTAGATGTCTAGGCTCCCTTATGTCTCTAATCTGATAGTGGTAGTGGGGTGGTAGATGTCTAGTCTCCCTTATGGCTCTAATCTGATAGTGGTAGTTGGGTGGTAGATGTCTAGACTCCCTTACGGCTCTAATCTGATAGTGGTAGTGGGGTGGTAGATGTCTAGACTCCCTAATGGCTCTAATCTGATAGTGGTAGTGGGGTGGTAGATGTCTAGACTCCCTTAATGCTCTAATCTGATAGTGGTAGTGGGGTGGTAGATGTCTAGTCTACCTTATGACTCTAATCTGATAGTTGTAGTGGGGCAGTAGATGTCTAGACTCCCTTATGGCTCTAATCTGATAGTGGTAGTGGGGTGGTAGATGTCCTGTCTCACTTATGGCTCAAATCTGATAGTGGTAGTGGGGTGGGAGATGTCTAGTCTCCCTTATGGCTCTAATCTGATAGTGGTAGTTGGGTGGTAGATGTCTAGTCTCCCTTATGGCTCTAATCTGATAGTGGTAGTGGGGTGGTAGATGTCTAGACTCCCTTATGGCTCTAATCTGATAGTGGTAGTGGGGTGGTAGATGTCCTGTCTCACTTATGGCTCAAATCTGATAGTGGTAGTGGGGTGGGAGATATCTAGTCTCCCTTATGGCTCTAATCTGATAGTGGTAGTTGGGTGGTAGATGTCTAGTCTCCCTTATGGCTCTAATCTGATAGTGGTAGTGGGGTGGTAGATGTTTAGACTCCCTTATGGCTCTAATCTGATAGTGGTAGTTGGGTGGTAGATGTCTAGACTCCCTTATGGCTCTAATCTGATAGTGGTAGTGGGGTGGTAGATGTCTAGTCTCCTTTATGGATCTACTTTGATAGTGGTAGATGTCTAGTCTCCCTTATTGCTCTAATCTGATAGTGGTAGTGGGGTGGTAGATGTCTAGTCTACTTTATGGCTCTAATCTGATAGTGGTAGTTGGGTGGTAGATTTCTATTCTCCCTTATGGCTCTAATCTGATAGTGGTAGTGGGGTGGTAGATGTCTAGTCTCCCTTATGGCTCTAATCTGATAGTGGTAGATGTCTAGTCTCCCGTATTGCTCTAATCTGATAGTGGTAGTGGGGTGGTAGATGTCTAGTCTCCCTTATTGCTCTAATCGGATAGTGGTAGTTGGGTGGTAGCTGTCTAGTCTCACTTATGGCTCTAATCTGATAGTGGTAGTAGGGTGGTAGATGTCTAGTCTCCCTTATGGCTCTAATCTGATAGTGGTAGTGAGGTGGTAGATGTCTTGTCTCACTTATGGCTCTAATCTGATAGTGGTAGTGGGGTGGTAGATGTCTAGTCTCCCTTATGACTCTAATCTGATAGTGGTAGTGGGGTGGTAGATGTCTAGTCTCCTTTATGGCTCTACTTTGATATTGGTAGATGTCTAGTCTCCCTTATTGCTCTAATCTGATAGTGGTAGTTGGGCAGTAGATGTCCAGTCTGCCTTATGGCTCTAATCTGATAGGGGTAGTGGTGTGGTAGATGTCTAGACTCCCTTATGGCTCTAATCTGATAGTGATAGTGGGGTGGTAGATGTCTAGTCTCCCTTATGGCTCTAATCTGATAGTGGTATAGGGGTGGTAGATGTCTAGTCTCCCTTATGTCTCTAATCGGATAGTGGTAGTGGGGTGGTACATGTCTAGTCTCCTTTATGGATCTAGTTTGATAGTGGTAGATGTCTTGTCTCCCTTATTGCTCTAATCTGATAGTGGTAGTGGGGTGGTAGATGTCTAGTCTACTTTATGGCTCTAATCTGATAGTGGAAGTTGGGTGGTAGATGTCTAGGCTGCCTTATGTCTCTAATCTGATAGTGGTAGTGGGGTGGTAGATGTCTAGTCTCCCTTATGGCTCTAATCTGATAGTGGTAGTTGGGTGGTAGATGTCTAGACTCCCTTAATGCTCTAATATGATAGTGGTAGTGGGGTGGTAGATGTCTAGTCTACCTTATGACTCTAATCTGATAGTTGTAGTGGGGCAGTAGATGTCTAGACTCCCTTATGGCTCTAATCTGATAGTGGTAGTGGGGTGGTAGATGTCCTGTCTCACTTATGGCTCAAATCTGATAGTGGTAGTGGGGTGGGAGATGTCTAGTCTCCCTTATGGCTCTAATCTGATAGTGGTAGTTGGGTGGTAGATGTCTAGTCTCCCTTATGGCTCTAATCTGATAGTGGTAGTGGGGTGGTAGATGTTTAGTCTCCCTTATGGCTCTAATCTGATAGTGGTAGTTGGGTGGTAGATGTCTAGACTCCCTTACGGCTCTAATCTGATAGTGGTAGTGGGGTGGTAGATGTCTAGACTCCCTAATGGCTCTAATCTGATAGTGGTAGTGGGGTGGTAGATGTCTAGACTCCCTTAATGCTCTAATCTGATAGTGGTAGTGGGGTGGTAGATGTCTAGTCTACCTTATGACTCTAATCTGATAGTTGTAGTGGGGCAGTAGATGTCTAGACTCCCTTATGGCTCTAATCTGATAGTGGTAGTGGGGTGGTAGATGTCCTGTCTCACTTATGGCTCAAATCTGATAGTGGTAGTGGGGTGGGAGATGTCTAGTCTCCCTTATGGCTCTAATCTGATAGTGGTAGTTGGGTGGTAGATGTCTAGTCTCCCTTATGGCTCTAATCTGATAGTGGTAGTGGGGTGGTAGATGTCTAGACTCCCTTATGGCTCTAATCTGATAGTGGTAGTGGGGTGGTAGATGTCCTGTCTCACTTATGGCTCAAATCTGATAGTGGTAGTGGGGTGGGAGATGTCTAGTCTCCCTTATGGCTCTAATCTGATAGTGGTAGTTGGGTGGTAGATGTCTAGTCTCCCTTATGGCTCTAATCTGATAGTGGTAGTGGGGTGGTAGATGTTTAGTCTCCCTTATGGCTCTAATCTGATATTGGTAGTTGGGTGGTAGATGTCTAGACTCCCTTATGGCTCTAATCTGATAGTGGTAGTGGGGTGGTAGATGTCTAGTCTCCTTTATGGATCTACTTTGATAGTGGTAGATGTCTAGTCTCCCTTATTGCTCTAATCTGATAGTGGTAGTGGGGTGGTAGATGTCTAGTCTACTTTATGGCTCTAATCTGATAGTGGTATTTGGGTGGTAGATTTCTATTCTCCCTTTTGGCTCTAATCTGATAGTGGTAGTGGGGTGGTAGATGTCTAGTCTCCCTTATGGCTCTAATCTGATAGTGGTAGATGTCTAGTCTCCCGTATTGCTCTAATCTGATAGTGGTAGTGGGGTGGTAGATGTCTAGTCTCCCTTATTGCTCTAATCGGATAGTGGTAGTTGGGTGGTAGCTGTCTAGTCTCACTTATGGCTCTAATCTGATAGTGGTAGTAGGGTGGTAGATGTCTAGTCTCCCTTATGGCTCTAATCTGATAGTGGTAGTGAGGTGGTAGATGTCTTGTCTCACTTATGGCTCTAATCTGATAGTGGTAGTGGGGTGGTAGATGTCTAGTCTCCCTTATGACTCTAATCTGATAGTGGTAGTGGGGTGGTAGATGTCTAGTCTCCTTTATGGCTCTACTTTGATATTGGTAGATGTCTAGTCTCCCTTATTGCTCTAATCTGATAGTGGTAGTTGGGCAGTAGATGTCCAGTCTGCCTTATGGCTCTAATCTGATAGTGGTAGTGGTGTGGTAGATGTCTAGACTCCCTTATGGCTCTAATCTGATATTGATAGTGGGGTGGTAGATGTCTAGTCTCCCTTATGGCTCTAATCTGATAGTGGTATAGGGGTGGTAGATGTCTATTCTCCCTTATGTCTCTAATCTGATAGTGGTAGTGGGGTGGTAGATGTCTAGTCTCCTTTATGGATCTACTTTGATAGTGGTAGATGTCTTGTCTCCCTTATTGCTCTAATCTGATAGTGGTAGTGGGGTGGTAGATGTCTTGTCTACTTTATGGCTCTAATCTGATAGTGGAAGTTGGGTGGTAGATGTCTAGGCTCCCTTATGTCTCTAATCTGATAGTGGTAGTGGGGTGGTAGATGTCTAGTCTCCCTTATGGCTCTAATCTGATAGTGGTAGTGGGGTGGTAGATGTCTAGTCTCCTTTATGGCTCTACTTTGATATTGGTAGATGTCTAGTCTCCCTTATTGCTCTAATCTGATAGTGGTAGTTGGGCAGTAGATGTCCAGTCTGCCTTATGGCTCTAATCTGATAGTGGTAGTGGTGTGGTAGATGTCTAGACTCCCTTATGGCTCTAATCTGATAGTGATAGTGGGGTGGTAGATGTCTAGTCTCCCTTATGGCTCTAATCTGATAGTGGTATAGGGGTGGTAGATGTCTATTCTCCCTTATGTCTCTAATCTGATAGTGGTAGTGGGGTGGTAGATGTCTAGTCTCCTTTATGGATCTACTTTGATAGTGGTAGATGTCTTGTCTCCCTTATTGCTCTAATCTGATAGTGGTAGTGGGGTGGTAGATGTCTTGTCTACTTTATGGCTCTAATCTGATAGTGGAAGTTGGGTGGTAGATGTCTAGGCTCCCTTATGTCTCTAATCTGATAGTGGTAGTGGGGTGGTAGATGTCTAGTCTCCCTTATGGCTCTAATCTGATAGTGGTAGTTGGGTGGTAGATGTCTAGACTCCCTAATGGCTCTAATCTGATAGTGGTAGTGGGGTGGTAGATGTCTAGACTCCCTTAATGCTCTAATCTGATAGTGGTAGTGGGGTGGTAGATGTCTAGTCTACCTTATGACTCTAATCTGATAGTTGTAGTGGGGCAGTAGATGTCTAGACTCCCTTATGGCTCTAATCTGATAGTGGTAGTGGGGTGGTAGATGTCCTGTCTCACTTATGGCTCAAATCTGATAGTGGTAGTGGGGTGGGAGATGTCTAGTCTCCCTTATGGCTCTAATCTGATAGTGGTAGTTGGGTGGTAGATGTCTAGTCTCCCTTATGGCTCTAATCTGATAGTGGTAGTGGGGTGGTAGATGTTTAGTCTCCCTTATGGCTCTAATCTGATAGTGGTAGTTGGGTGGTAGATGTCTAGACTCCCTTATGGCTCTAATCTGATAGTGGTAGTGGGGTGGTAGATGTCTAGACTCCCTTAATGCTCTAACCTGATAGTGGTTGTGGGGTGGTAGATGTCTAGTCTCCCTTATGGCTCTAATCTGATAGTGGTATAGGGGTGGTAGATGTCTATTCTCCCTTATGTCTCTAATCTGATAGTGGTAGTGGGGTGGTAGATGTCTAGTCTCCTTTATGGATCTACTTTGATAGTGGTAGATGTCTTGTCTCCCTTATTGCTCTAATCTGATAGTGGTAGTGGGGTGGTAGATGTCTAGACTCCCTTAATGCTCTAATCTGATAGTGGAAGTTGGGTGGTAGATGTCTAGTCTCCTTTATGGATCTACTTTGATAGTGGTAGATGTCTTGTCTCCCTTATTGCTCTAATCTGATAGTGGTAGTGGGGTGGTAGATGTCTAGTCTCCCTTATGGCTCTAATCTGATAGTGGTAGTAGGGTGGTAGATGTCTAGGCTCCCTTATGGCTCTAATCTGATAGTGGTAGATGTCTAGTCTCCCGTATTGCTCTAATCTGATAGTGGTAGTGGGGTGGTAGATGTCTAGTCTCCCTTATTGCTCTAATCGGATAGTGGTAGTTGGGTGGTAGCTGTCTAGTCTCACTTATGGCTCTAATCTGATAGTGGTAGTAGGGTGGTAGATGTCTAGTCTCCCTTATGGCTCTAATCTGATAGTGGTAGTGAGGTGGTAGATGTCTTGTCTCACTTATGGCTCTAATCTGATAGTGGTAGTGGGGTGGTAGATGTCTAGTCTCCCTTATGACTCTAATCTGATAGTGGTAGTGGGGTGGTAGATGTCTAGTCTACTTTATGGCTCTACTTTGATATTGGTAGATGTCTAGTCTCCCTTATTGCTCTAATCTGATAGTGGTAGTTGGGCAGTAGATGTCCAGTCTGCCTTATGACTCTAATCTGATAGTGGTAGTGGGGTGGTAGATGTCTAGTCTCCTTTATGGATCTACTTTGATAGTGGTAGATGTCTTGTCTCCCTTATTGCTCTAATCTGATAGTGGTAGTGGGGTGGTAGATGTCTAGACTCCCTTAATGCTCTAATCTGATAGTGGAAGTTGGGTGGTAGATGTCTAGTCTCCTTTATGGATCTACTTTGATAGTGGTAGATGTCTTGTCTCCCTTATTGCTCTAATCTGATAGTGGTAGTGGGGTGGTAGATGTCTAGTCTCCCTTATGGCTCTAATCTGATAGTGGTAGTAGGGTGGTAGATGTCTAGGCTCCCTTATGGCTCTAATCTGATAGTGGTAGATGTCTAGTCTCCCGTATTGCTCTAATCTGATAGTGGTAGTGGGGTGGTAGATGTCTAGTCTCCCTTATTGCTCTAATCGGATAGTGGTAGTTGGGTGGTAGCTGTCTAGTCTCACTTATGGCTCTAATCTGATAGTGGTAGTAGGGTGGTAGATGTCTAGTCTCCCTTATGGCTCTAATCTGATAGTGGTAGTGAGGTGGTAGATGTCTTGTCTCACTTATGGCTCTAATCTGATAGTGGTAGTGGGGTGGTAGATGTCTAGTCTCCCTTATGACTCTAATCTGATAGTGGTAGTGGGGTGGTAGATGTCTAGTCTACTTTATGGCTCTACTTTGATATTGGTAGATGTCTAGTCTCCCTTATTGCTCTAATCTGATAGTGGTAGTTGGGCAGTAGATGTCCAGTCTGCCTTATGGCTCTAATCTGATAGTGGTAGTGGTGTGGTAGATGTCTAGACTCCCTTATGGCTCTAATCTGATAGTGATAGTGGGGTGGTAGATGTCTAGTCTCCCTTATGGCTCTAATCTGATAGTGGTATAGGGGTGGTAGATGTCTAGTCTCCCTTATGTCTCTAATCGGATAGTGGTAGTGGGGTGGTAGATGTCTAGTCTCCTTTATGGATCTAGTTTGATAGTGGTAGATGTCTTGTCTCCCTTATTGCTCTAATCTGATAGTGGTAGTGGGGTGGTAGATGTCTAGTCTACTTTATGGCTCTAATCTGATAGTGGAAGTTGGGTGGTAGATGTCTAGGCTCCCTTATGTCTCTAATCTGATAGTGGTAGTGGGGTGGTAGATGTCTAGTCTCCCTTATGGCTCTAATCTGATAGTGGTAGTTGGGTGGTAGATGTCTAGACTCCCTAATGGCTCTAATCTGATAGTGGTAGTGGGGTGGTAGATGTCTAGACTCCCTTAATGCTCTAATATGATAGTGGTAGTGGGGTTGTAGATGTCTAGTCTACCTTATGACTCTAATCTGATAGTTGTAGTGGGGCAGTAGATGTCTAGACTCCCTTATGGCTCTAATCTGATAGTGGTAGTGGGGTGGTAGATGTCCTGTCTCACTTATGGCTCAAATCTGATAGTGGTAGTGGGGTGGGAGATGTCTAGTCTCCTTTATGGCTCTAATCTGATAGTGGTAGTTGGGTGGTAGATGTCTAGTCTCCCTTATGGCTCTAATCTGATAGTGGTAGTGGGGTGGTAGATGTTTAGTCTCCCTTATGGCTCTAATCTGATAGTGGTAGTTGGGTGGTAGATGTCTAGACTCCCTTACGGCTCTAATCTGATAGTGGTAGTGGGGTGGTAGATGTCTAGACTCCCTAATGGCTCTAATCTGATAGTGGTAGTTGGGTGGTAGATGTCTAGACTCCCTTATGGCTCTAATCTGATAGTGGTAGTGGGGTGGTAGATGTCCTGTCTCACTTATGGCTCAAATCTGATAGTGGTAGTGGGGTGGGAGATGTCTAGTCTCCCTTATGGCTCTAATCTGATAGTGGTAGTGGGGTGGTAGATGTTTAGTCTCCCTTATGGCTCTAATCTGATATTGGTAGTTGGGTGGTAGATGTCTAGACTCCCTTATGGCTCTAATCTGATAGTGGTAGTGGGGTGGTAGATGTCTAGTCTCCTTTATGGATCTACTTTGATAGTGGTAGATGTCTAGTCTCCCTTATTGCTCTAATCTGATAGTGGTAGTGGGGTGGTAGATGTCTAGTCTACTTTATGGCTCTAATCTGATAGTGGTAGTTGGGTGGTAGATTTCTATTCTCCCTTATGGCTCTAATCTGATAGTGGTAGTGGGGTGGTAGATGTCTAGTCTCCCTTATGGCTCTAATCTGATAGTGGTAGATGTCTAGTCTCCCGTATTGCTCTAATCTGATAGTGGTAGTGGGGTGGTAGATGTCTAGTCTCCCTTATTGCTCTAATCGGATAGTGGTAGTTGGGTGGTAGCTGTCTAGTCTCACTTATGGCTCTAATCTGATAGTGGTAGTAGGGTGGTAGATGTCTAGTCTCCCTTATGGCTCTAATCTGATAGTGGTAGTGAGGTGGTAGATGTCTTGTCTCACTTATGGCTCTAATCTGATAGTGGTAGTGGGGTGGTAGATGTCTAGTCTCCCTTATGACTCTAATCTGATAGTGGTAGTGGGGTGGTAGATGTCTAGTCTCCTTTATGGCTCTACTTTGATATTGGTAGATGTCTAGTCTCCCTTATTGCTCTAATCTGATAGTGGTAGTTGGGCAGTAGATGTCCAGTCTGCCTTATGGCTCTAATCTGATAGTGGTAGTGGTGTGGTAGATGTCTAGACTCCCTTATGGCTCTAATCTGATAGTGATAGTGGGGTGGTAGATGTCTAGTCTCCCTTATGGCTCTAATCTGATAGTGGTATAGGGGTGGTAGATGTCTATTCTCCCTTATGTCTCTAATCTGATAGTGGTAGTGGGGTGGTAGATGTCTAGTCTCCTTTATGGATCTACTTTGATGGTGGTAGATGTCTTGTCTCCCTTATTGCTCTAATCTGATAGTGGTAGTGGGGTGGTAGATGTCTAGTCTACTTTATGGCTCTAATCTGATAGTGGAAGTTGGGTGGTAGATGTCTAGGCTCCCTTATGTCTCTAATCTGATAGTGGTAGTGGGGTGGTAGATGTCTAGTCTCCCTTATGGCTCTAATCTGATAGTGGTAGTTAGGTGGTAGATGTCTAGACTCCCTAATGGCTCTAATCTGATAGTGGTAGTGGGGTGGTAGATGTCTAGACTCCCTTAATGCTCTAATCTGATAGTGGTAGTGGGGTGGTAGATGTCTAGTCTACCTTATGACTCTAATCTGATAGTTGTAGTGGGGCAGTAGATGTCTAGACTCCCTTATGGCTCTAATCTGATAGTGGTAGTGGGGTGGTAGATGTCCTGTCTCACTTATGGCTCAAATCTGATCGTGGTAGTGGGGTGGGAGATGTCTAGTCTCCCTTATGGCTCTAATCTGATAGTGGTAATTGGGTGGTAGATGTCTAGTCTCCCTTATGGCTCTAATCTGATAGTGGTAGTGGGGTGGTAGATGTTTAGTCTCCCTTATGGCTCTAATCTGATAGTGGTAGTTGGGTGGTAGATGTCTAGACTCCCTTATGGCTCTAATCTGATAGTGGTAGTGGGGTGGTAGATGTCTAGACTCCCTTAATGCTCTAACCTGATAGTGGTTGTGGGGTGGTAGATGTCTTGTCTCACTTACTGCTCTAATCTGATAGTGGTAGTGGGGTGGTAGATGTCTAGTCTCCCTTATGACTCTAATCTGATAGTGGTAGTGGGGTGGTAGATGTCTAGTCTCCTTTATGGCTCTACTTTGATATTGGTAGATGTCTAGTCTCCCTTATTGCTCTAATCTGATAGTGGTAGTTGGGCAGTAGATGTCCAGTCTGCCTTATGGCTCTAATCTGATAGTGGTAGTGGTGTGGTAGATGTCTAGACTCCCTTATGGCTCTAATCTGATAGTGATAGTGGGGTGGTAGATGTCTAGTCTCCCTTATGGCTCTAATCTGATAGTGGTATAGGGGTGGTAGATGTCTATTCTCCCTTATGTCTCTAATCTGATAGTGGTAGTGGGGTGGTAGATGTCTAGTCTCCTTTATGGATCTACTTTGATGGTGGTAGATGTCTTGTCTCCCTTATTGCTCTAATCTGATAGTGGTAGTGGGGTGGTAGATGTCTAGTCTACTTTATGGCTCTAATCTGATAGTGGAAGTTGGGTGGTAGATGTCTAGGCTCCCTTATGTCTCTAATCTGATAGTGGTAGTGGGGTGGTAGATGTCTAGTCTCCCTTATGGCTCTAATCTGATAGTGGTAGTTAGGTGGTAGATGTCTAGACTCCCTAATGGCTCTAATCTGATAGTGGTAGTGGGGTGGTAGATGTCTAGACTCCCTTAATGCTCTAATCTGATAGTGGTAGTGGGGTGGTAGATGTCTAGTCTACCTTATGACTCTAATCTGATAGTTGTAGTGGGGCAGTAGATGTCTAGACTCCCTTATGGCTCTAATCTGATAGTGGTAGTGGGGTGGTAGATGTCCTGTCTCAGTTATGGCTCAAATCTGATCGTGGTAGTGGGGTGGGAGATGTCTAGTCTCCCTTATGGCTCTAATCTGATAGTGGTAATTGGGTGGTAGATGTCTAGTCTCCCTTATGGCTCTAATCTGATAGTGGTAGTGGGGTGGTAGATGTTTAGTCTCCCTTATGGCTCTAATCTGATAGTGGTAGTTGGGTGGTAGATGTCTAGACTCCCTTATGGCTCTAATCTGATAGTGGTAGTGGGGTGGTAGATGTCTAGACTCCCTTAATGCTCTAACCTGATAGTGGTTGTGGGGTGGTAGATGTCTAGTCTCCCTTATGGCTCTAATCTGATAGTGGTATAGGGGTGGTAGATGTCTATTCTCCCTTATGTCTCTAATCTGATAGTGGTAGTGGGGTGGTAGATGTCTAGTCTCCTTTATGGATCTACTTTGATAGTGGTAGATGTCTTGTCTCCCTTATTGCTCTAATCTGATAGTGGTAGTGGGGTGGTAGATGTCTAGACTCCCTTAATGCTCTAATCTGATAGTGGAAGTTGGGTGGTAGATGTCTAGTCTCCTTTATGGATCTACTTTGATAGTGGTAGATGTCTTGTCTCCCTTATTGCTCTAATCTGATAGTGGTAGTGGGGTGGTAGATGTCTAGTCTCCCTTATGGCTCTAATCTGATAGTGGTAGTAGGGTGGTAGATGTCTAGGCTCCCTTATGTCTCTAATCTGATAGTGGTAGTGGGGTGGTAGATGTCTTGTCTCCCTTATGGCTCTAATCTTATAGTGGTTGTGGGGTGGTAGATGTCTAGTCTACTTTATGGCTCTAATCTGATAGTGGTAGTGGGGTGGTAGATGTCTAGTCTCCCTTATGGCTCGAATCTGATTGTGGGAGTGAGGTGGTAGATGTCTAGTCTCCCTTATGTCTCTAATCTGATAGTGGTAGTGGGGTGGTAGATGTCTAGACTCCCTTATGGCTCTATTCTGATAGTGGTAGTGGGGTGGTAGATGTCTAGTCTGCTTTATGGCTCTAATCTGATAGTGGTAGATGTCTAGTCTCCCTTATTGCTCTAATCTAATAGTGGTTGTGGGGTGGTAGATGTCTAGACTCCCTTATGGCTCTAATCTGATAGTGGTAGTGGGAATGTAGATGTCTAGTCTCCCTTATGTCTCTAATCTGACAGTGGTAGTGGGGTAGTAGATGTCTATTATCCCTTATGGCTCTAATCTGATAGTGGAAGTTGGGTGGTAGATGTCTAGGCTCCCTTATGTCTCTAATCTGATAGTGGTAGTGGGGTGGTAGATGTCTAGTCTCCCTTATGGCTCTAATCTGATAGTGGTAGTTAGGTGGTAGATGTCTAGACTCCCTAATGGCTCTAATCTGATAGTGGTAGTGGGGTGGTAGATGTCTAGACTCCCTTAATGCTCTAATCTGATAGTGGTAGTGGGGTGGTAGATGTCTAGTCTACCTTATGACTCTAATCTGATAGTTGTAGTGGGGCAGTAGATGTCTAGACTCCCTTATGGCTCTAATCTGATAGTGGTAGTGGGGTGGTAGATGTCCTGTCTCAGTTATGGCTCAAATCTGATCGTGGTAGTGGGGTGGGAGATGTCTAGTCTCCCTTATGGCTCTAATCTGATAGTGGTAATTGGGTGGTAGATGTCTAGTCTCCCTTATGGCTCTAATCTGATAGTGGTAGTGGGGTGGTAGATGTTTAGTCTCCCTTATGGCTCTAATCTGATAGTGGTAGTTGGGTGGTAGATGTCTAGACTCCCTTATGGCTCTAATCTGATAGTGGTAGTGGGGTGGTAGATGTCTAGACTCCCTTAATGCTCTAACCTGATAGTGGTTGTGGGGTGGTAGATGTCTAGTCTCCCTTATGGCTCTAATCTGATAGTGGTATAGGGGTGGTAGATGTCTATTCTCCCTTATGTCTCTAATCTGATAGTGGTAGTGGGGTGGTAGATGTCTAGTCTCCTTTATGGATCTACTTTGATAGTGGTAGATGTCTTGTCTCCCTTATTGCTCTAATCTGATAGTGGTAGTGGGGTGGTAGATGTCTAGACTCCCTTAATGCTCTAATCTGATAGTGGAAGTTGGGTGGTAGATGTCTAGTCTCCTTTATGGATCTACTTTGATAGTGGTAGATGTCTTGTCTCCCTTATTGCTCTAATCTGATAGTGGTAGTGGGGTGGTAGATGTCTAGTCTCCCTTATGGCTCTAATCTGATAGTGGTAGTAGGGTGGTAGATGTCTAGGCTCCCTTATGTCTCTAATCTGATAGTGGTAGTGGGGTGGTAGATGTCTTGTCTCCCTTATGGCTCTAATCTTATAGTGGTTGTGGGGTGGTAGATGTCTAGTCTACTTTATGGCTCTAATCTGATAGTGGTAGTGGGGTGGTAGATGTCTAGTCTCCCTTATGGCTCGAATCTGATTGTGGGAGTGAGGTGGTAGATGTCTAGTCTCCCTTATGTCTCTAATCTGATAGTGGTAGTGGGGTGGTAGATGTCTAGACTCCCTTATGGCTCTATTCTGATAGTGGTAGTGGGGTGGTAGATGTCTAGTCTGCTTTATGGCTCTAATCTGATAGTGGTAGATGTCTAGTCTCCCTTATTGCTCTAATCTAATAGTGGTTGTGGGGTGGTAGATGTCTAGACTCCCTTATGGCTCTAATCTGATAGTGGTAGTGGGAATGTAGATGTCTAGTCTCCCTTATGTCTCTAATCTGACAGTGGTAGTGGGGTAGTAGATGTCTATTATCCCTTATGGCTCTAATCTGATAGTGGTAGTGGGGTTGTGGATGTCTAGTCTCCCTTATGGCTCTAATCTGATAGTGGTAGTTGGGTGGTAGATGTCTAGTCTCCCTTATGGCTCTAATCTGATAGTGTTAGCGGGGTGGTAGATGTTTAGTCTCCCTTATGGCTCTAATCTGATAGTGGAAGTGGGGTGGTAAGATCTCTATACTCCCTTATGTCTCTAATCTGATAGTGGTAGTGGGGTGCTAGATGTCTAGTCTCCCTTATGGCTATAATCTGATAGTGGTAGTTGGGTGGTAGATGTCTAGACTCCCTTATGGCTCTAATCTGATAGTGGTAGTGGGGTGGTAGATGACTAGACTCCCTTATGGCTCTAATCTGATAGTGGTAGTGGGGTTGTGGATGTCTAGTCTCCCTTATGGCTCTAATCTGATAGTGGTTGTGGGGTGGTAGATGTCTAGTCTCCCTTATGACTCTAATCTGATAGTGTTAGTGGGGCAGTAGATGTCTAGACTCCCTTATGGCTCTAATCTGATAGTGGTAGTGGGGGGGTAGATTTCTAGTCTCACTTATGGCTCTAATCTGATAGTGGTAGCGGGGTGGTAGATGTCTAGTCTCCTTTATGGCTCTACTTTGATAGTGGTAGATGTCTAGTCTCCCTTATTGCTCTAATCTGATAGTGGTAGTGAGGCAGTAGATGTCCAGTCTGCCTTATGGTTCTAATATGATAGTGGTAGTGGTGTGGTAGATGTCTAGTCTCCCTTATGGCTCTAATCTGATAGTGGTATAGGGGTGGTAGATGTCTATTCTCCCTTATGTCTCTAATCTGATAGTGGTAGTGGGGTGGTAGATGTCTAGTCTCCTTTATGGATCTACTTTGATGGTGGTAGATGTCTTGTCTCCCTTATTGCTCTAATCTGATAGTGGTAGTGGGGTGGTAGATGTCTAGTCTACTTTATGGCTCTAATCTGATAGTGGAAGTTGGGTGGTAGATGTCTAGGCTCCCTTATGTCTCTAATCTGATAGTGGTAGTGTGGTGGTAGATGTCTAGTCTCCCTTATGGCTCTAATCTGATAGTGGTAGTTGGGTGGTAGATGTCTAGACTCCCTAATGGCTCTAATCTGATAGTGGTAGTGGGGTGGTAGATGTCTAGACTCCCTTATGGCTCTAATCTGATAGTGGTAGTGGGGTGGTAGATGTCTAGTCTACCTTATGACTCTAATCTGATAGTTGTAGTGGGGCAGTAGATGTCTAGACTCCCTTATGGCTCTAATCTGATAGTGGTAGTGGGGTGGTAGATGTCCTGTCTCACTTATGGCTCAAATCTGATAGTGGTAGTGGGGTGGGAGATGTCTAGTCTCCCTTATGGCTCTAATCTGATAGTGGTAGTTGGGTGGTAGATGTCTAGTCTCCCTTATGGCTCTAATCTGATAGTGGTAGTGGGGTGGTAGATGTTTAGTCTCCCTTATGGCTCTAATCTGATAGTGGTAGTTGGGTGGTAGATGTCTAGACTCCCTTATGGCTCTAATCTGATAGTGGTAGTGGGGTGGTAGATGTCTAGACTCCCTTAATGCTCTAACCTGATAGTGGTTGTGGGGTGGTAGATGTCTAGTCTCCCTTATGGCTCTAATCTGATAGTGGTATAGGGGTGGTAGATGTCTATTCTCCCTTATGTCTCTAATCTGATAGTGGTAGTGGGGTGGTAGATGTCTAGTCTCCTTTATGGATCTACTTTGATAGTGGTAGATGTCTTGTCTCCCTTATTGCTCTAATCTGATAGTGGTAGTGGGGTGGTAGATGTCTAGACTCCCTTAATGCTCTAATCTGATAGTGGAAGTTGGGTGGTAGATGTCTAGTCTCCTTTATGGATCTACTTTGATAGTGGTAGATGTCTTGTCTCCCTTATTGCTCTAATCTGATAGTGGTAGTGGGGTGGTAGATGTCTAGTCTCCCTTATGGCTCTAATCTGATAGTGGTAGTAGGGTGGTAGATGTCTAGGCTCCCTTATGTCTCTAATCTGATAGTGGTAGTGGGGTGGTAGATGTCTTGTCTCCCTTATGGCTCTAATCTGATAGTGGTAGTGGGGTGGTAGATGTCTAGTCTCCCTTATGGCTCGAATCTGATTGTGGGAGTGAGGTGGTAGATGTCTAGTCTCCCTTATGTCTCTAATCTGATAGTGGTAGTGGGGTGGTAGATGTCTAGACTCCCTTATGGCTCTATTCTGATAGTGGTAGTGGGGTGGTGAATGTCTAGTCTGCTTTATGGCTCTAATCTGATAGTGGTAGATGTCTAGTCTCCCTTATTGCTCTAATCTAATAGTGGTTGTGGGGTGGTAGATGTCTAGACTCCCTTATGGCTCTAATCTGATAGTGGTAGTGGGAATGTAGATGTCTAGTCTCCCCTATGTCTCTAATCTGACAGTGGTAGTGGGGTAGTAGATGTCTATTATCCCTTATGGCTCTAATCTGATAGTGGTAGTGGGGTTGTGGATGTCTAGTCTCCCTTATGGCTCTAATCTGATAGTGGTAGTTGGGTGGTAGATGTCTAGTCTCCCTTATGGCTCTAATCTGATAGTGGAAGTGGGGTGGTAAGATCTCTATACTCCCTTATGTCTCTAATCTGATAGTGGTAGTGGGGTGCTAGATGTCTAGTCTCCCTTATGGCTATAATCTGATAGTGGTAGTTGGGTGGTAGATGTCTAGACTCCCTTATGGCTCTAATCTGATAGTGGTAGTGGGGTGGTAGATGACTAGACTCCCTTATGGCTCTAATCTGATAGTGGTAGTGGGGTTGTGGATGTCTAGTCTCCCTTATGGCTCTAATCTGATAGTGGTTGTGGGGTGGTAGATGTCTAGTCTCCCTTATGACTCTAATCTGATAGTGTTAGTGGGGCAGTAGATGTCTAGACTCCCTTATGGCTCTAATCTGATAGTGGTAGTGGGGGGGTAGATTTCTAGTCTCACTTATGGCTCTAATCTGATAGTGGTAGCGGGGTGGTAGATGTCTAGTCTCCTTTATGGCTCTACTTTGATAGTGGTAGATGTCTAGTCTCCCTTATTGCTCTAATCTGATAGTGGTAGTGAGGCAGTAGATGTCCAGTCTGCCTTATGGTTCTAATATGATAGTGGTAGTGGTGTGGTAGATGTCTAGACTCCCTTATGGCTCTATTCTGATAGTGGTAGTGGGGTGGTAGATGTCTAGTCTCCTTTATGGATCTACTTTGATAGTGGTAGATGTCTAGTCTCCCTTATTGCTCTAATCGGATAGTGGTAGTGGGGTGGTAGATGTCTAGTCTACCTTATGACTCTAATCTGATAGTTGTAGTGGGGCAGTAGATGTCTAGACTCCCTTATGGCTCTAATCTGATAGTGGTAGTGGGGTGGTAGATGTCTAGTCTCCTTTATGGCTCTAATCTGATAGTGGTAGTGGGGTGGTAGATGTCTAGGCTCCCTTATGTCTCTAATCTGAGAGTGGTAGTGGGGTGGTAGATGTCTAGTCTCCCTTATGGCTCTAATCTGATAGTGGTTGTGGGGTGGTAGATGTCTAGTCTACTTTATGGCTCTAATCTGATAGTGGTAGTTGGTTGGTAGATGTCTAGACTTCCTTATATCTCTAATCTGATAGTGGTAGTTGGGTGGTAGATGTCTAGACTCCCTTATGGCTCTAATCTGATAGTGGTAGTGGGGTGGTAGATGTCTAGACTCCCTAATGGTTCTAATCTGATAGTGGTATTGGGGTGGTAGATGTCTAGTCTACTTTATGGCTCTAATCTGATAGTGGTAGTTGGTTGGTAGATGTCTAGACTCCCTTATATCTCTAATCTGATAGTGGTAGTTGGGTGGTAGATGTCTAGACTCCCTTAATGCTCTAATCTGATAGTGGTAGTGGGGTGGTAGATGTCTAGTCTACCTTATGACTCTAATCTGATAGTTGTAGTGGGGCAGTAGTTGTCTAGACTCCCTTATGGCTCTAATCTGATAGTGGTAGTGGGGTGGTAGATGTCTAGTCTAATTTATGGCTCTAATCTGATAGTGGTAGTGGGGTGGTAGATGTCTAGTCTCCCTTATGGCTCTAATCTGATAGTGGTAGTGGGGTGGTAGATGTCTTGTCTCACTTATGGCTCTAATGTGATAGTGGTAGTGGGGTGGTAGATGTCTAGTCTCCCTAATGACTCTAATCTGATAGTGGTAGTTGGTTGGTAGATGTCTAGACTCCCTTATGGCTCTAATCTGATAGTGGTAGTTGGGTGGTAGATGTCTAGACACCCTTATGGCTCTAATCTGATAGTGGTAGTGGGGTGGTAGATGTCTAGACTCCCTAATGGCTCTAATCTGATAGTGGTAGTGGGGTGGTAGAAGTCTAGACTCCCTTAATGCTCTAATCTGATAGTGGTAGTGGGGTGGTAGATGTCTAGTCTACCTTATGACTCTAATCTGATAGTTGTAGTGGGGCAGTAGATGTCTAGACTCCCTTATGGATCTAATCTGATAGTGGTAGTGGGGTGGTAGATGTCTAGTCTCCCTTATGGCTCGAATCTGATTGTGGGAGTGAGGTTGTAGATGTCTAGTCTCCCTTATGTCTCTAATCTGATAGTGGTAGTGGGGTGGTAGATGTCTAGTCTGCCTTATGGCTCTAATCTGATAGTGGTAGATGTCTAGTCTCCCTTATTGCTCTAATCTAATAGTGGTTGTGGGGTGGTAGATGTCTAGACTCCCTTATGGCTCTAATCTGATAGTGGTAGTGGGAATGTAGATGTCTAGTCTCCCTTATGTCTCTAATCTGACAGTGGTAGTGGGGTAGTAGATGTCTATTATCCCTTATGGCTCTAATCTGATAGTGGTAGTGGGGTTGTGGATGTCTAGTCTCCCTAATGGCTCTAATCTGATAGTGGTAGTTGGGTGGTAGATGTCTAGTCTCCCTTATGGCTCTAATCTGATAGTGGTAGATGTCTAGACTCCCTTATTGCTATAATCTGATAGTGGTTGTGGGGTGGTAGATGTCTAGACTCCCTTATGTCTCTAATCTGATAGTGGTAGTGGGGTGCTAGATGTCTATTCTCCCTTATGTCTCTAATCTGATAGTGGTAGTGGGGTGGTAGATGTCTAGTCTCCTTTATGGATCTACTTTGATGGTGGTAGATGTCTTGTCTCCCTTATTGCTCTAATCTGATAGTGGTAGTGGGGTGGTAGATGTCTAGTCTACTTTATGGCTCTAATCTGATAGTGGAAGTTGGGTGGTAGATGTCTAGGCTCCCTTATGTCTCTAATCTGATAGTGGTAGTGTGGTGGTAGATGTCTAGTCTCCCTTATGGCTCTAATCTGATAGTGGTAGTTGGGTGGTAGATGTCTAGACTCCCTAATGGCTCTAATCTGATAGTGGTAGTGGGGTGGTAGATGTCTAGACTCCCTTAATGCTCTAATCTGATAGTGGTAGTGGGGTGGTAGATGTCTAGTCTACCTTATGACTCTAATCTGATAGTTGTAGTGGGGCAGTAGATGTCTAGACTCCCTTATGGCTCTAATCTGATAGTGGTAGTGGGGTGGTAGATGTCCTTTCTCACTTATGGCTCAAATCTGATAGTGGTAGTGGGGTGGGAGATGTCTAGTCTCCCTTATGGCTCTAATCTGATAGTGGTAGTGGGGTGGTAGATGTTTAGTCTCCCTTATGGCTCTAATCTGATAGTGGTAGTTGGGTGGTAGATGTCTAGACTCCCTTATGGCTCTAATCTGATAGTGGTAGTGGGGTGGTAGATGTCTAGACTCCCTTAATGCTCTAACCTGATAGTGGTTGTGGGGTGGTAGATGTCTAGTCTCCCTTATGGCTCTAATCTGATAGTGGTATAGGGGTGGTAGATGTCTATTCTCCCTTATGTCTCTAATCTGATAGTGGTAGTGGGGTGGTAGATGTCTAGTCTCCTTTATGGATCTACTTTGATAGTGGTAGATGTCTTGTCTCCCTTATTGCTCTAATCTGATAGTGGTAGTGGGGTGGTAGATGTCTAGACTCCCTTAATGCTCTAATCTGATAGTGGAAGTTGGGTGGTAGATGTCTAGTCTCCTTTATGGATCTACTTTGATAGTGGTAGATGTCTTGTCTCCCTTATTGCTCTAATCTGATAGTGGTAGTGGGGTGGTAGATGTCTAGTCTCCCTTATGGCTCTAATCTGATAGTGGTAGTAGGGTGGTAGATGTCTAGGCTCCCTTATGTCTCTAATCTGATAGTGGTAGTGGGGTGGTAGATGTCTTGTCTCCCTTATGGCTCTAATCTGATAGTGGTTGTGGGGTGGTAGATGTCTAGTCTACTTTATGGCTCTAATCTGATAGTGGTAGTGGGGTGGTAGATGTCTAGTCTCCCTTATGGCTCGAATCTGATTGTGGGAGTGAGGTGGTAGATGTCTAGTCTCCCTTATGTCTCTAATCTGATAGTGGTAGTGGGGTGGTAGATGTCTAGACTCCCTTATGGCTCTATTCTGATAGTGGTAGTGGGGTGGTAGATGTCTAGTCTGCTTTATGGCTCTAATCTGATAGTGGTAGATGTCTAGTCTCCCTTATTGCTCTAATCTAATAGTGGTTGTGGGGTGGTAGATGTCTAGACTCCCTTATGGCTCTAATCTGATAGTGGTAGTGGGAATGTAGATGTCTAGTCTCCCTTATGTCTCTAATCTGACAGTGGTAGTGGGGTAGTAGATGTCTATTATCCCTTATGGCTCTAATCTGATAGTGGTAGTGGGGTTGTGGATGTCTAGTCTCCCTTATGGCTCTAATCTGATAGTGGTAGTTGGGTGGTAGATGTCTAGTCTCCCTTATGGCTCTAATCTGATAGTGGTAGCGGGGTGGTAGATGTTTAGTCTCCCTTATGGCTCTAATCTGATAGTGGAAGTGGGGTGGTAAGATCTCTATACTCCCTTATGTCTCTAATCTGATAGTGGTAGTGGGGTGCTAGATGTCTTGTCTCCCTTATGGCTATAATCTGATAGTGGTAGCGGGGTGGTAGATGTCTAGTCTCCTTTATGGCTCTACTTTGATAGTGGTAGATGTCTAGTCTCCCTTATTGCTCTAATCTGATAGTGGTAGTGAGGCAGTAGATGTCCAGTCTGCCTTATGGTTCTAATATGATAGTGGTAGTGGTGTGGTAGATGTCTAGACTCCCTTATGGCTCTATTCTGATAGTGGTAGTGGGGTGGTAGATGTCTAGTCTCCTTTATGGATCTACTTTGATAGTGGTAGATGTCTAGTCTCCCTTATTGCTCTAATCGGATAGTGGTAGTGGGGTGGTAGATGTCTAGTCTACCTTATGACTCTAATCTGATAGTTGTAGTGGGGCAGTAGATGTCTAGACTCCCTTATGGCTCTAATCTGATAGTGGTAGTGGGGTGGTAGATGTCTAGTCTCCTTTATGGCTCTAATCTGATAGTGGTAGTGGGGTGGTAGATGTCTAGGCTCCCTTATGTCTCTAATCTGAGAGTGGTAGTGGGGTGGTAGATGTCTAGTCTCCCTTATGGCTCTAATCTGATAGTGGTTGTGGGGTGGTAGATGTCTAGTCTTCTTTATGGCTCTAATCTGATAGTGGTAGTTGGTTGGTAGATGTCTAGACTTCCTTATATCTCTAATCTGATAGTGGTAGTTGGGTGGTAGATGTCTAGACTCCCTTATGGCTCTAATCTGATAGTGGTAGTGGGGTGGTAGATGTCTAGACTCCCTAATGGTTCTAATCTGATAATGGTATTGGGGTGGTAGATGTCTAGTCTACTTTATGGCTCTAATCTGATAGTGGTAGTTGGTTGGTAGATGTCTAGACTCCCTTATATCTCTAATCTGATAGTGGTAGTTGGGTGGTAGATGTCTAGACTCCCTTAATGCTCTAATCTGATAGTGGTAGTGGGGTGGTAGATGTCTAGTCTACCTTATGACTCTAATCTGATAGTTGTAGTGGGAAAGTAGTTGTCTAGACTCCCTTATGGCTCTAATCTGATAGTGGTAGTGGGGTGGTAGATGTCTAGTCTAATTTATGGCTCTAATCTGATAGTGGTAGTGGGGTGGTAGATGTCTAGTCTCCCTTATGGCTCTAATCTGATAGTGGTAGTGGGGTGGTAGATGTCTTGTCTCACTTATGGCTCTAATCTGATAGTGGTAGTGGGGTGGTAGATGTCTAGTCTCCCTAATGACTCTAATCTGATAGTGGTAGTTGGTTGGTAGATGTCTAGACTCCCTTATGGCTCTAATCTGATAGTGGTAGTTGGGTGGTAGATGTCTAGACACCCTTATGGCTCTAATCTGATAGTGGTAGTGGGGTGGTAGATGTCTAGACTCCCTAATGGCTCTAATCTGATAGTGGTAGTGGGGTGGTAGAAGTCTAGACTCCCTTAATGCTCTAATCTGATAGTGGTAGTGGGGTGGTAGATGTCTAGTCTACCTTATGACTCTAATCTGATAGTTGTAGTGGGGCAGTAGATGTCTAGACTCCCTTATGGATCTAATCTGATAGTGGTAGTGGGGTGGTAGATGTCTAGTCTCCCTTATGGCTCGAATCTGATTGTGGGAGTGAGGTTGTAGATGTCTAGTCTCCCTTATGTCTCTAATCTGATAGTGGTAGTGGGGTGGTAGATGTCTAGTCTGCCTTATGGCTCTAATCTGATAGTGGTAGATGTCTAGTCTCCCTTATTGCTCTAATCTAATAGTGGTTGTGGGGTGGTAGATGTCTAGACTCCCTTATGGCTCTAATCTGATAGTGGTAGTGGGAATGTAGATGTCTAGTCTCCCTTATGTCTCTAATCTGACAGTGGTAGTGGGGTAGTAGATGTCTATTATCCCTTATGGCTCTAATCTGATAGTGGTAGTGGGGTTGTGGATGTCTAGTCTCCCTAATGGCTCTAATCTGATAGTGGTAGTTGGGTGGTAGATGTCTAGTCTCCCTTATGGCTCTAATCTGATAGTGGTAGATGTCTAGACTCCCTTATTGCTATAATCTGATAGTGGTTGTGGGGTGGTAGATGTCTAGACTCCCTTATGTCTCTAATCTGATAGTGGTAGTGGGGTGCTAGATGTCTAGTCTCCCTTATGGCTATAATCTGATAGTGGTAGTTGGGTGGTAGATGTCTAGACTCCCTTATGGCTCTAATCTGATAGTGGTAGTGGGGTGGTAGATGACTAGACTCCCTTTTGGCTCTAATCTGATAGTGGTAGTGGGGTTGTGGATGTCTAGTCTCCCTTATGGCTCTAATCTGATAGTGGTTGTGGGGTGGTAGATGTCTAGTCTCCCTTATGACTCTAATCTGATAGTGTTAGTGGGGCAGTAGATGTCTATACTCCCTTATGGCTCTAATCTGATAGTGGTAGTGGGGTGGTAGATTTCTAGTCTCACTTATGGCTCTAATCTGATAGTGGTAGCGGGGTGGTAGATGTCTAGTCTCCTTTATGGCTCTACTTTGATAGTGGTAGATGTCTAGTCTCCCTTATTGCTCTAATCTGATAGTGGTAGTGAGGCAGTAGATGTCCAGTCTGCCTTATGGCTCTAATATGATAGTGGTAGTGGTGTGGTAGATGTCTAGACTCCCTTATGGCTCTATTCTGATAGTGGTAGTGGGGTGGTAGATGTCTAGTCTGCCTTATGGCTCTAATCTGATAGTGGTAGATGTCTAGTCTCCCTTATTGCTCTAATCTAATAGTGGTTGTGGGGTGGTAGATGTCTAGACTCCCTTATGGCTCTAATCTGATAGTGGTAGTGGGAATGTAGATGTCTAGTCTCCCTTATGTCTCTAATCTGACAGTGGTAGTGGGGTAGTAGATGTCTAGTCTCCCTTATGGCTCTAATCTGATAGTGGTAGTTGGGTGGTAGATGTCTAGACTCCCTAATGGCTCTAATCTGATAGTGGTAGTGGGGTGGTAGATGTCTAGACTCCCTTAATGCTCTAATCTGATAGTGGTAGTGGGGTGGTAGATGTCTAGTCTACCTTATGACTCTAATCTGATAGTTGTAGTGGGGCAGTAGATGTCTAGACTCCCTTATGGCTCTAATCTGATAGTGGTAGTGGGGTGGTAGATGTCCTGTCTCACTTATGGCTCAAATCTGATAGTGGTAGTGGGGTGGGAGATGTCTAGTCTCCCTTATGGCTCTAATCTGATAGTGGTAGTTGGGTGGTAGATGTCTAGTCTCCCTTATGGCTCTAATCTGATAGTGGTAGTGGGGTGGTAGATGTTTAGTCTCCCTTATGGCTCTAATCTGATAGTGGTAGTTGGGTGGTAGATGTCTAGACTCCCTTATGGCTCTAATCTGATAGTGGTAGTGGGGTGGTAGATGTCTAGACTCCCTTAATGCTCTAACCTGATAGTGGTTGTGGGGTGGTAGATGTCTAGTCTCCCTTATGGCTCTAATCTGATAGTGGTATAGGGGTGGTAGATGTCTATTCTCCCTTATGTCTCTAATCTGATAGTGGTAGTGGGGTGGTAGATGTCTAGTCTCCTTTATGGATCTACTTTGATAGTGGTAGATGTCTTGTTTCCCTTATTGCTCTAATCTGATAGTGGTAGTGGGGTGGTAGATGTCTAGACTCCCTTAATGCTCTAATCTGATAGTGGAAGTTGGGTGGTAGATGTCTAGTCTCCTTTATGGATCTACTTTGATAGTGGTAGATGTCTTGTCTCCCTTATTGCTCTAATCTGATAGTGGTAGTGGGGTGGTAGATGTCTAGTCTCCCTTATGGCTCTAATCTGATAGTGGTAGTAGGGTGGTAGATGTCTAGGCTCCCTTATGTCTCTAATCTGATAGTGGTAGTGGGGTGGTAGATGTCTTGTCTCCCTTATGGCTCTAATCTGATAGTGGTTGTGGGGTGGTAGATGTCTAGTCTACTTTATGGCTCTAATCTGATAGTGGTAGTGGGGTGGTAGATGTCTAGTCTCCCTTATGGCTCGAATCTGATTGTGGGAGTGAGGTGGTAGATGTCTAGTCTCCCTTATGTCTCTAATCTGATAGTGGTAGTGGGGTGGTAGATGTCTAGACTCCCTTATGGCTCTATTCTGATAGTGGTAGTGGGGTGGTAGATGTCTAGTCTGCTTTATGGCTCTAATCTGATAGTGGTAGATGTCTAGTCTCCCTTATTGCTCTAATCTAATAGTGGTTGTGGGGTGGTAGATGTCTAGACTCCCTTATGGCTCTAATCTGATAGTGGTAGTGGGAATGTAGATGTCTAGTCTCCCTTATGTCTCTAATCTGACAGTGGTAGTGGGGTAGTAGATGTCTATTATCCCTTATGGCTCTAATCTGATAGTGGTAGTGGGGTTGTGGATGTCTAGTCTCCCTTATGGCTCTAATCTGATAGTGGTAGTTGGGTGGTAGATGTCTAGTCTCCCTTATGGCTCTAATCTGATAGTGGTAGCGGGGTGGTAGATGTTTAGTCTCCCTTATGGCTCTAATCTGATAGTGGAAGTGGGGTGGTAAGATCTCTATACTCCCTTATGTCTCTAATCTGATAGTGGTAGTGGGGTGCTAGATGTCTAGTCTCCCTTATGGCTATAATCTGATAGTGGTAGTTGGGTGGTAGATGTCTAGACTCCCTTATGGCTCTAATCTGATAGTGGTAGTGGGGTGGTAGATGACTAGACTCCCTTATGGCTCTAATCTGATAGTGGTAGTGGGTTTGTGGATGTCTAGTCTCCCTTATGGCTCTAATCTGATAGTGGTTGTGGGTTGGTAGATGTCTAGTCTCCCTTATGACTCTAATCTGATAGTGTTAGTGGGGCAGTAGATGTCTAGACTCCCTTATGGCTCTAATCTGATAGTGGTAGTGGGGGGGTAGATTTCTAGTCTCACTTATGGCTCTAATCTGATAGTGGTAGCGGGGTGGTAGATGTCTAGTCTCCTTTATGGCTCTACTTTGATAGTGGTAGATGTCTAGTCTCCCTTATTGCTCTAATCTGATAGTGGTAGTGAGGCAGTAGATGTCCAGTCTGCCTTATGGTTCTAATATGATAGTGGTAGTGGTGTGGTAGATGTCTAGACTCCCTTATGGCTCTATTCTGATAGTGGTAGTGGGGTGGTAGATGTCTAGTCTCCTTTATGGATCTACTTTGATAGTGGTAGATGTCTAGTCTCCCTTATTGCTCTAATCGGATAGTGGTAGTGGGGTGGTAGATGTCTAGTCTACCTTATGACTCTAATCTGATAGTTGTAGTGGGGCAGTAGATGTCTAGACTCCCTTATGGCTCTAATCTGATAGTGGTAGTGGGGTGGTAGATACTAGTCTCCTTTATGGCTCTAATCTGATAGTGGTAGTGGGGTGGTAGATGTCTAGGCTCCCTTATGTCTCTAATCTGAGAGTGGTAGTGGGGTGGTAGATGTCTAGTCTCCCTTATGGCTCTAATCTGATAGTGGTTGTGGGGTGGTAGATGTCTAGTCTACTTTATGGCTCTAATCTGATAGTGGTAGTTGGTTGGTAGATGTCTAGACTTCCTTATATCTCTAATCTGATAGTGGTAGTTGGGTGGTAGATGTCTAGACTCCCTTATGGCTCTAATCTGATAGTGGTAGTGGGGTGGTAGATGTCTAGACTCCCTAATGGTTCTAATCTGATAGTGGTATTGGGGGGGTAGATGTCTAGTCTACTTTATGGCTCTAATCTGATAGTGGTAGTTGGTTGGTAGATGTCTAGACTCCCTTATATCTCTAATCTGATAGTGGTAGTTGGGTGGTAGATGTCTAGACTCCCTTAATGCTCTAATCTGATAGTGGTAGTGGGGTGGTAGATGTCTAGTCTACCTTATGACTCTAATCTGATAGTTGTAGTGGGGCAGTAGTTGTCTAGACTCCCTTATGGCTCTAATCTGATAGTGGTAGTGGGGTGGTAGATGTCTAGTCTAATTTATGGCTCTAATCTGATAGTGGTAGTGGGGTGGTAGATGTCTAGTCTCCCTTATGGCTCTAATCTGATAGTGGTAGTGGGGTGGTAGATGTCTTGTCTCACTTATGGCTCTAATCTGATAGTGGTAGTGGGGTGGTAGATGTCTAGTCTCCCTAATGACTCTAATCTGATAGTGGTAGTTGGTTGGTAGATGTCTAGACTCCCTTATGGCTCTAATCTGATAGTGGTAGTTGGGTGGTAGATGTCTAGACACCCTTATGGCTCTAATCTGATAGTGGTAGTGGGGTGGTAGATGTCTAGACTCCCTAATGGCTCTAATCTGATAGTGGTAGTGGGGTGGTAGAAGTCTAGACTCCCTTAATGCTCTAATCTGATAGTGGTAGTGGGGTGGTAGATGTCTAGTCTACCTTATGACTCTAATCTGATAGTTGTAGTGGGGCAGTAGATGTCTAGACTCCCTTATGGATCTAATCTGATAGTGGTAGTGGGGTGGTAGATGTCTAGTCTCCCTTATGGCTCGAATCTGATTGTGGGAGTGAGGTTGTAGATGTCTAGTCTCCCTTATGTCTCTAATCTGATAGTGGTAGTGGGGTGGTAGATGTCTAGTCTGCCTTATGGCTCTAATCTGATAGTGGTAGATGTCTAGTCTCCCTTATTGCTCTAATCTAATAGTGGTTGTGGGGTGGTAGATGTCTAGTCTAATTTATGGCTCTAATCTGATAGTGGTAGTGGGGTGGTAGATGTCTAGTCTCCCTTATGGCTCTAATCTGATAGTGGTAGTGGGGTGGTAGATGTCTTGTCTCACTTATGGCTCTAATCTGATAGTGGTAGTGGGGTGGTAGATGTCTAGTCTCCCTAATGACTCTAATCTGATAGTGGTAGTTGGTTGGTAGATGTCTAGACTCCCTTATGGCTCTAATCTGATAGTGGTAGTTGGGTGGTAGATGTCTAGACACCCTTATGGCTCTAATCTGATAGTGGTCGTGGGGTGGTAGATGTCTAGACTCCCTAATGGCTCTAATCTGATAGTGGTAGTGGGGTGGTAGAAGTCTAGACTCCCTTAATGCTCTAATCTGATAGTGGTAGTGGGGTGGTAGATGTCTAGTCTACCTTATGACTCTAATCTGATAGTTGTAGTGGGGCAGTAGATGTCTAGACTCCCTTATGGATCTAATCTGATAGTGGTAGTGGGGTGGTAGATGTCTAGTCTCCCTTATGGCTCGAATCTGATTGTGGGAGTGAGGTTGTAGATGTCTAGTCTCCCTTATGTCTCTAATCTGATAGTGGTAGTGGGGTGGTAGATGTCTAGTCTGCCTTATGGCTCTAATCTGATAGTGGTAGATGTCTAGTCTCCCTTATTGCTCTAATCTAATAGTGGTTGTGGGGTGGTAGATGTCTAAACTCCCTTATGGCTCTAATCTGATAGTGGTAGTGGGAATGTAGATGTCTAGTCTCCCTTATGTCTCTAATCTGACAGTGGTAGTGGGGTAGTAGATGTCTATTATCCCTTATGGCTCTAATCTGATAGTGGTAGTGGGGTTGTGGATGTCTAGTCTCCCTAATGGCTCTAATCTGATAGTGGTAGTTGGGTGGTAGATGTCTAGTCTCCCTTATGGCTCTAATCTGATAGTGGTAGATGTCTAGACTCCCTTATTGCTATAATCTGATAGTGGTTGTGGGGTGGTAGATGTCTAGACTCCCTTATGTCTCTAATCTGATAGTGGTAGTGGGGTGCTAGATGTCTAGTCTCCCTTATGGCTATAATCTGATAGTGGTAGTTGGGTGGTAGATGTCTAGACTCCCTTATGGCTCTAATCTGATAGTGGTAGTGGGGTGGTAGATGACTAGACTCCCTTTTGGCTCTAATCTGATAGTGGTAGTGGGGTTGTGGATGTCTAGTCTCCCTTATGGCTCTAATCTGATAGTGGTTGTGGGGTGGTAGATGTCTAGTCTCCCTTATGACTCTAATCTGATAGTGTTAGTGGGGCAGTAGATGTCTATACTCCCTTATGGCTCTAATCTGATAGTGGTAGTGGGGTGGTAGATTTCTAGTCTCACTTATGGCTCTAATCTGATAGTGGTAGCGGGGTGGTAGATGTCTAGTCTCCTTTATGGCTCTACTTTGATAGTGGTAGATGTCTAGTCTCCCTTATTGCTCTAATCTGATAGTGGTAGTGAGGCAGTAGATGTCCAGTCTGCCTTATGGCTCTAATATGATAGTGGTAGTGGTGTGGTAGATGTCTAGACTCCCTTATGGCTCTATTCTGATAGTGGTAGTGGGGTGGTAGATGTCTAGTCTCCTTTATGGATCTACTTTGATAGTGGTAGATGTCTAGTCTCCCTTATTGCTCTAATCGGATAGTGGTAGTGGGGTGGTAGATGTCTAGTCTACTTTATGGCTCTAATCTGATAGTGGAAGTTGGGTGGTAGATGTCTAGTCTCCCTTATGGCTCTAATCTGATAGTGGTAGTGGGGTGGTAGATGTCTAGGGTCCCTTATGTCTCTAATCTGATAGTGGTAGTGGGGTGGTAGATGTCTAGTCTCCCTTATGGCTCTAATCTGATAGTGGTTGTGGGGTGGTAGATGTCTAGTCTACTTTATGGCTCTAATCTGATAGTGGTAGTTGGTTGGTAGATGTCTAGACTCCCTTATGGCTCTAATCTGATAGTGGTAGTTGGGTGGTAGATGTCTAGACTCCCTTATGGCTCTAATCTGATAGTGGTAGTGGGGTGGTAGATGTCTAGACTCCCTAATGGCTCTAATCTGATAGTGGTAGTGGGGTGGTAGATGTCTAGTCTCACTTATGGCTCTAATCTGATAGTGGTAGTGGGGTGGTAGATGTCTAGGCTCCCTTATGGCTCTAATTGGATAGTGGTAGTTGGGTGGTAGATGTCTAGTCTAATTTATGGCTCTAATCTGATAGTGGTAGTGGGTTGGTAGATGTCTAGTCTCCCTTATGGCTCTAATCTGATAGTGGTAGTGGGGTGGTAGATGTCTTGTCTCACTTATGGCTCTAATCTGATAGTGGTAGTGGGGTGGTAGATGTCTAGTCTTCCTTATGACTCTAATCTGATAGTGGTAGTTGGTTGGTAGATGTCTAGTCTCCCTTATGGCTCTAATCTGATAGTGGTTGTGGGGTGGTAGATGTCTAGTCTACTTTATGGCTCTAATCTGATAGTGGTAGTTGGTTGGTAGATGTCTAGACTCCCTTATGGCTCTAATCTGATAGTGGTAGTTGGGTGGTAGATGTCTAGACTCCCTTATGGCTCTAATCTGATAGTGGTAGTTGGGGTGGTAGATGTCTAGACTCCCTAATGGCTCTAATCTGACAGTGGTAGTGGGGTGGTAGATGTCTAGACTCCCTTATGGATCTAATCTGATAGTGGTAGTGGGGTGGTAGATGTCTAGTCTCCCTTATGGCTCGAATCTGATTGTGGGAGTGAGGTTGTAGATGTTTAGTCTCCCTTATGTCTCTAATCTGATAGTGGTAGTGGGGTGGTAGATGTCTAGTCTGCCTTATGGCTCTAATCTGATAGTGGTAGATGTCTAGTCTCCCTTATTGCTCTAATCTAATAGTGGTTGTGGGGTGGTAGATGTCTAGACTCCCTTATGGCTCTAATCTGATAGTGGTAGTGGGAATGTAGATGTCTAGTCTCCCTTATGTCTCTAATCTGACAGTGGTAGTGGGGTAGTAGATGTCTATTATCCCTTATGGCTCTAATCTGATAGTGGTAGTGGGGTTGTGGATGTCTAGTCTCCCTAATGGCTCTAATCTGATAGTGGTAGTTGGGTGGTAGATGTCTAGTCTCCCTTATGGCTCTAATCTGATAGTGGTAGATGTCTAGACTCCCTTATTGCTATAATCTGATAGTGGTTGTGGGGTGGTAGATGTCTAGACTCCCTTATGTCTCTAATCTGATAGTGGTAGTGGGGTGCTAGATGTCTAGTCTCCCTTATGGCTATAATCTGATAGTGGTAGTTGGGTGGTAGATGTCTAGACTCCCTTATGGCTCTAATCTGATAGTGGTAGTGGGGTGGTAGATGACTAGACTCCCTTATGGCTCTAATCTGATAGTGGTAGTCGGGTTGTGGATGTCTAGTCTCCCTTATGGCTCTAATCTGATAGTGGTTGTGGGGTGGTAGATGTCTAGTCTCCCTTATGACTCTAATCTGATAGTGTTAGTGGGGCAGTAGATGTCTATACTCCCTTATGGCTCTAATCTGATAGTGGTAGTGGGGTGGTAGATTTCTAGTCTCACTTATGGCTCTAATCTGATAGTGGTAGCGGGGTGGTAGATGTCTAGTCTCCTTTATGGCTCTACTTTGATAGTGGTAGATGTCTAGTCTCCCTTATTGCTCTAATCTGATAGTGGTAGTGGGGTGGTAGATGTCTAGTCTCCTTTATGGATCTACTTTGATAGTGGTAGATGTCTAGTCTCCCTTATTGCTCTAATCGGATAGTGGTAGTGGGGTGGTAGATGTCTAGTCTACTTTATGGCTCTAATCTGATAGTGGAAGTTGGGTGGTAGATGTCTAGTCTCCCTTATGGCTCTAATCTGATAGTGGTAGTGGGGTGGTAGATGTCTAGGCTCCCTTATGTCTCTAATCTGATAGTGGTAGTGGGGTGGTAGATGTCTAGTCTCCCTTATGGCTCTAATCTGATAGTGGTTGTGGGGTGGTAGATGTCTAGTCTACTTTATGGCTCTAATCTGATAGTGGTAGTTGGTTGGTAGATGTCTAGACTCCCTTATGGCTCTAATCTGATAGTGGTAGTTGGGTGGTAGATGTCTAGACTCCCTTATGGCTCTAATCTGATAGTGGTAGTGGGGTGGTAGATGTCTAGACTCCCTAATGGCTCTAATCTGATAGTGGTAGTGGGGTGGTAGATGTCTAGTCTCACTTATGGCTCTAATCTGATAGTGGTAGTGGGGTGGTAGATGTCTAGGCTCCCTTATGGCTCTAATTGGATAGTGGTAGTTGGGTGGTAGATGTCTAGTCTAATTTATGGCTCTAATCTGATAGTGGTAGTGGGGTGGTAGATGTCTAGTCTCCCTTATGGCTCTAATCTGATAGTGGTAGTGGGGTGGTAGATGTCTTGTCTCACTTATGGCTCTAATCTGATAGTGGTAGTGGGGTGGTAGATGTCTAGTCTTCCTTATGACTCTAATCTGATAGTGGTAGTTGGTTGGTAGATGTCTAGTCTCCCTTATGGCTCTAATCTGATAGTGGTTGTGGGGTGGTAGATGTCTAGTCTACTTTATGGCTCTAATCTGATAGTGGTAGTTGGTTGGTAGATGTCTAGACTCCCTTATGGCTCTAATCTGATAGTGGTAGTTGGGTGGTAGATGTCTAGACTCCCTTATGGCTCTAATCTGATAGTGGTAGTGGGGTGGTAGATGTCTAGACTCCCTAATGGCTCTAATCTGATAGTGGTAGTGGGGTGGTAGATGTCTAGACTCCCTTAATGCTCTAATCTGATAGTGGTAGTGGGGTGGTAGATGTCTAGTCTACCTTATGACTCTAATCTGATAGTTGTAGTGGGGCAGTAGATGTCTAGACTCCCTTATGGCTCTAATCTGATAGTGGTAGTGGGGTGGTAGATGTCTAGTCTCACTTATGGCTCTAATCTGATAGTGGTAGTGGGGTGGTAGATGTCTAGTCTCCCTTATGGCTCTAATCGGATAGTGGTAGTTGGGTGGTAGATGTCTAGTCTAATTTATGGCTCTAATCTGATAGTGGTAGTGGGGTGGTAGATGTCTAGTCTCCCTTATGGCTCTAATCTGATAGTGGTAGTGGGGTGGTGGATTTCTTGTCTCACTTATGGCTCTAATCTGATAGTGGTAGTGGGGTGGTAGATGTCTAGACTCCCTTATGTCTCTAATCTGATAGTGGTAGTGGGGTGGTAGATGTCTAGTCTGCTTTATAGCTCTAATCTGATAGTGGTAGTGGGGTGGTAGATGTCTAGTCTACCTTATGACTCTAATCTGATAGTTGTAGTGGGGCAGTAGATGTCTAGACTCCCTTATGGATCTAATCTGATAGTGGTAGTGGGGTGGTAGATGTCTAGTCTCCCTTATGGCTCGAATCTGATTGTGGGAGTGAGGTTGTAGATGTCTAGTCTCCCTTATGTCTCTAATCTGATAGTGGTAGTGGGGTGGTAGATGTCTAGTCTGCCTTATGGCTCTAATCTGATAGTGGTAGATGTCTAGTCTCCCTTATTGCTCTAATCTAATAGTGGTTGTGGGGTGGTAGATGTCTAAACTCCCTTATGGCTCTAATCTGATAGTGGTAGTGGGAATGTAGATGTCTAGTCTCCCTTATGTCTCTAATCTGACAGTGGTAGTGGGGTAGTAGATGTCTATTATCCCTTATGGCTCTAATCTGATAGTGGTAGTGGGGTTGTGGATGTCTAGTCTCCCTAATGGCTCTAATCTGATAGTGGTAGTTGGGTGGTAGATGTCTAGTCTCCCTTATGGCTCTAATCTGATAGTGGTAGATGTCTAGACTCCCTTATTGCTATAATCTGATAGTGGTTGTGGGGTGGTAGATGTCTAGACTCCCTTATGTCTCTAATCTGATAGTGGTAGTGGGGTGCTAGATGTCTAGTCTCCCTTATGGCTATAATCTGATAGTGGTAGTTGGGTGGTAGATGTCTAGACTCCCTTATGGCTCTAATCTGATAGTGGTAGTGGGGTGGTAGATGACTAGACTCCCTTTTGGCTCTAATCTGATAGTGGTAGTGGGGTTGTGGATGTCTAGTCTCCCTTATGGCTCTAATCTGATAGTGGTTGTGGGGTGGTAGATGTCTAGTCTCCCTTATGACTCTAATCTGATAGTGTTAGTGGGGCAGTAGATGTCTATACTCCCTTATGGCTCTAATCTGATAGTGGTAGTGGGGTGGTAGATTTCTAGTCTCACTTATGGCTCTAATCTGATAGTGGTAGCGGGGTGGTAGATGTCTAGTCTCCTTTATGGCTCTACTTTGATAGTGGTAGATGTCTAGTCTCCCTTATTGCTCTAATCTGATAGTGGTAGTGAGGCAGTAGATGTCCAGTCTGCCTTATGGCTCTAATATGATAGTGGTAGTGGTGTGGTAGATGTCTAGACTCCCTTATGGCTCTATTCTGATAGTGGTAGTGGGGTGGTAGATGTCTAGTCTCCTTTATGGATCTACTTTGATAGTGGTAGATGTCTAGTCTCCCTTATTGCTCTAATCGGATAGTGGTAGTGGGGTGGTAGATGTCTAGTCTACTTTATGGCTCTAATCTGATAGTGGAAGTTGGGTGGTAGATGTCTAGTCTCCCTTATGGCTCTAATCTGATAGTGGTAGTGGGGTGGTAGATGTCTAGGGTCCCTTATGTCTCTAATCTGATAGTGGTAGTGGGGTGGTAGATGTCTAGTCTCCCTTATGGCTCTAATCTGATAGTGGTTGTGGGGTGGTAGATGTCTAGTCTACTTTATGGCTCTAATCTGATAGTGGTAGTTGGTTGGTAGATGTCTAGACTCCCTTATGGCTCTAATCTGATAGTGGTAGTTGGGTGGTAGATGTCTAGACTCCCTTATGGCTCTAATCTGATAGTGGTAGTGGGGTGGTAGATGTCTAGACTCCCTAATGGCTCTAATCTGATAGTGGTAGTGGGGTGGTAGATGTCTAGTCTCACTTATGGCTCTAATCTGATAGTGGTAGTGGGGTGGTAGATGTCTAGGCTCCCTTATGGCTCTAATTGGATAGTGGTAGTTGGGTGGTAGATGTCTAGTCTAATTTATGGCTCTAATCTGATAGTGGTAGTGGGTTGGTAGATGTCTAGTCTCCCTTATGGCTCTAATCTGATAGTGGTAGTGGGGTGGTAGATGTCTTGTCTCACTTATGGCTCTAATCTGATAGTGGTAGTGGGGTGGTAGATGTCTAGTCTTCCTTATGACTCTAATCTGATAGTGGTAGTTGGTTGGTAGATGTCTAGTCTCCCTTATGGCTCTAATCTGATAGTGGTTGTGGGGTGGTAGATGTCTAGTCTACTTTATGGCTCTAATCTGATAGTGGTAGTTGGTTGGTAGATGTCTAGACTCCCTTATGGCTCTAATCTGATAGTGGTAGTTGGGTGGTAGATGTCTAGACTCCCTTATGGCTCTAATCTGATAGTGGTAGTTGGGGTGGTAGATGTCTAGACTCCCTAATGGCTCTAATCTGACAGTGGTAGTGGGGTGGTAGATGTCTAGACTCCCTTATGGATCTAATCTGATAGTGGTAGTGGGGTGGTAGATGTCTAGTCTCCCTTATGGCTCGAATCTGATTGTGGGAGTGAGGTTGTAGATGTTTAGTCTCCCTTATGTCTCTAATCTGATAGTGGTAGTGGGGTGGTAGATGTCTAGTCTGCCTTATGGCTCTAATCTGATAGTGGTAGATGTCTAGTCTCCCTTATTGCTCTAATCTAATAGTGGTTGTGGGGTGGTAGATGTCTAGACTCCCTTATGGCTCTAATCTGATAGTGGTAGTGGGAATGTAGATGTCTAGTCTCCCTTATGTCTCTAATCTGACAGTGGTAGTGGGGTAGTAGATGTCTATTATCCCTTATGGCTCTAATCTGATAGTGGTAGTGGGGTTGTGGATGTCTAGTCTCCCTAATGGCTCTAATCTGATAGTGGTAGTTGGGTGGTAGATGTCTAGTCTCCCTTATGGCTCTAATCTGATAGTGGTAGATGTCTAGACTCCCTTATTGCTATAATCTGATAGTGGTTGTGGGGTGGTAGATGTCTAGACTCCCTTATGTCTCTAATCTGATAGTGGTAGTGGGGTGCTAGATGTCTAGTCTCCCTTATGGCTATAATCTGATAGTGGTAGTTGGGTGGTAGATGTCTAGACTCCCTTATGGCTCTAATCTGATAGTGGTAGTGGGGTGGTAGATGACTAGACTCCCTTATGGCTCTAATCTGATAGTGGTAGTCGGGTTGTGGATGTCTAGTCTCCCTTATGGCTCTAATCTGATAGTGGTTGTGGGGTGGTAGATGTCTAGTCTCCCTTATGACTCTAATCTGATAGTGTTAGTGGGGCAGTAGATGTCTATACTCCCTTATGGCTCTAATCTGATAGTGGTAGTGGGGTGGTAGATTTCTAGTCTCACTTATGGCTCTAATCTGATAGTGGTAGCGGGGTGGTAGATGTCTAGTCTCCTTTATGGCTCTACTTTGATAGTGGTAGATGTCTAGTCTCCCTTATTGCTCTAATCTGATAGTGGTAGTGGGGTGGTAGATGTCTAGTCTCCTTTATGGATCTACTTTGATAGTGGTAGATGTCTAGTCTCCCTTATTGCTCTAATCGGATAGTGGTAGTGGGGTGGTAGATGTCTAGTCTACTTTATGGCTCTAATCTGATAGTGGAAGTTGGGTGGTAGATGTCTAGTCTCCCTTATGGCTCTAATCTGATAGTGGTAGTGGGGTGGTAGATGTCTAGGCTCCCTTATGTCTCTAATCTGATAGTGGTAGTGGGGTGGTAGATGTCTAGTCTCCCTTATGGCTCTAATCTGATAGTGGTTGTGGGGTGGTAGATGTCTAGTCTACTTTATGGCTCTAATCTGATAGTGGTAGTTGGTTGGTAGATGTCTAGACTCCCTTATGGCTCTAATCTGATAGTGGTAGTTGGGTGGTAGATGTCTAGACTCCCTTATGGCTCTAATCTGATAGTGGTAGTGGGGTGGTAGATGTCTAGACTCCCTAATGGCTCTAATCTGATAGTGGTAGTGGGGTGGTAGATGTCTAGTCTCACTTATGGCTCTAATCTGATAGTGGTAGTGGGGTGGTAGATGTCTAGGCTCCCTTATGGCTCTAATTGGATAGTGGTAGTTGGGTGGTAGATGTCTAGTCTAATTTATGGCTCTAATCTGATAGTGGTAGTGGGGTGGTAGATGTCTAGTCTCCCTTATGGCTCTAATCTGATAGTGGTAGTGGGGTGGTAGATGTCTTGTCTCACTTATGGCTCTAATCTGATAGTGGTAGTGGGGTGGTAGATGTCTAGTCTTCCTTATGACTCTAATCTGATAGTGGTAGTTGGTTGGTAGATGTCTAGTCTCCCTTATGGCTCTAATCTGATAGTGGTTGTGGGGTGGTAGATGTCTAGTCTACTTTATGGCTCTAATCTGATAGTGGTAGTTGGTTGGTAGATGTCTAGACTCCCTTATGGCTCTAATCTGATAGTGGTAGTTGGGTGGTAGATGTCTAGACTCCCTTATGGCTCTAATCTGATAGTGGTAGTGGGGTGGTAGATGTCTAGACTCCCTAATGGCTCTAATCTGATAGTGGTAGTGGGGTGGTAGATGTCTAGACTCCCTTAATGCTCTAATCTGATAGTGGTAGTGGGGTGGTAGATGTCTAGTCTACCTTATGACTCTAATCTGATAGTTGTAGTGGGGCAGTAGATGTCTAGACTCCCTTATGGCTCTAATCTGATAGTGGTAGTGGGGTGGTAGATGTCTAGTCTCACTTATGGCTCTAATCTGATAGTGGTAGTGGGGTGGTAGATGTCTAGTCTCCCTTATGGCTCTAATCGGATAGTGGTAGTTGGGTGGTAGATGTCTAGTCTAATTTATGGCTCTAATCTGATAGTGGTAGTGGGGTGGTAGATGTCTAGTCTCCCTTATGGCTCTAATCTGATAGTGGTAGTGGGGTGGTGGATTTCTTGTCTCACTTATGGCTCTAATCTGATAGTGGTAGTGGGGTGGTAGATGTCTAGACTCCCTTATGTCTCTAATCTGATAGTGGTAGTGGGGTGGTAGATGTCTAGTCTGCTTTATAGCTCTAATCTGATAGTGGTAGATGTCTAGTCTCCCTTATTGCTCTAATCTAATAGTGGTTGTGGGGTGGTAGATGTCTAGACTCCCTTATGGCTCTAATCTGATAGTGGTAGTGGGAATGTAGATGTCTAGTCTCCCTTATGTCTCTAATCTGACAGTGGTAGTGGGGTAGTAGATGTCTATTATCCCTTATGGCTCTATTCTGATAGTGGTAGTGGGGTTGTGGTTGTCTAGTCTCACTTATGGCTCTAATCTGATAGTGGTAGTGGGGTGGTAGATGTCTAGGCTCCCTTATGGCTCTAATTGGATAGTGGTAGTTGGGTGGTAGATGTCTAGTCTAATTTATGGCTCTAATCTGATAGTGGTAGTGGGGTGGAGATGTCTAGTCTCCCTTATGGCTCTAATCTGATAGTGGTAGTGGGGTGGTAGATGTCTTGTCTCACTTATGGCTCTAATCTGATAGTGGTAGTGGGGTGGTAGATGTCTAGTCTTCCTTATGACTCTAATCTGATAGTGGTAGTTGGTTGGTAGATGTCTAGACTCCCTTATGGCTCTAATCTGATAGTGGTAGTTGGGTGGTAGATGTCTAGACTCCCTTATGGCTCTAATCTGATAGTGGTAGTGGGGTGGTAGATGTCTAGACTCCCTAATGGCTCTAATCTGATAGTGGTAGTGGGGTGGTAGATGTCTAGACTCCCTTAATGCTCTAATCTGATAGTGGTAGTGGGGTAGTAGATGTCTAGTCTACCTTATGACTCTAATCTGATAGTTGTAGTGGGGCAGTAGATGTCTAGACTCCCTTATGGCTCTAATCTGATAGTGGTAGTGGGGTGGTAGATGTCTAGTCTCACTTATGGCTCTAATCTGAGAGTGGTAGTGGGGTGGTAGATGTCTAGTCTCCCTTATGGCTCTAATCGGATAGTGGTAGTTGGGTGGTAGATGTCTAGTCTAATTTATGGCTCTAATCTGATAGTGGTAGTGGGGTGGTAGATGTCTAGTCTCCCTTATGGCTCTAATCTGATAGTGGTAGTGGGGTGGTGGATGTCTTGTCTCACTTATGGCTCTAATCTGATAGTGGTAGTGGGGTGGTAGATGTCTAGTCTCACTTATGGCTCTAATCTGAGAGTGGTAGTGGGGTGGTAGATGTCTAGTCTCCCTTATGGCTCTAATCGGATAGTGGTAGTTGGGTGGTAGATGTCTAGTCTAATTTATGGCTCTAATCTGATAGTGGTAGTGGGGTGGTAGATGTCTAGTCTCCCTTATGGCTCTAATCTGATAGTGGTAGTGGGGTGGTGGATGTCTTGTCTCACTTATGGCTCTATTCTGATAGTGGTAGTGGGGTGGTAGATGTCTAGTCTGCTTTATGGCTCTAATCTGATAGTGGTAGATGTCTAGTCTCCCTTATTGCTCTAATCTAATAGTGGTTGTGGGGTGGTAGATGTCTAGACTCCCTTATGGCTCTAATCTGATAGTGGTAGTGGGAATGTAGATGTCTAGTCTCCCTTATGTCTCTAATCTGACAGTGGTAGTGGGGTAGTAGATGTCTATTATCCCTTATGGCTCTAATCTGATAGCGGTAGTGGGGTTGTGGATGTCTAGTCTCCCTTATGGCTCTAATCTGATAGTGGTAGTTGGGTGGTAGATGTCTAGTCTCCCTTATGGCTCTAATCTGATAGTGGTAGCGGGGTGGTAGATGTTTAGTCTCCCTTATGGCTCTAATCTGATAGTGGAAGTGGGGTGGTAGATCTCTATACTCCCTTATGTCTCTAATCTGATAGTGGTAGTGGGGTGCTAGATGTCTAGTCTCCCTTATGGCTATAATCTGATAGTGGTAGTTGGGTGGTAGATGTCTAGACTCCCTTATGGCTCTAATCTGATAGTGGTAGTGGGGTGGTAGATGACTAGACTCCCTTATGGCTCTAATCTGATAGTGGTAGTGGGGTTGTGGATGTCTAGTCTCCCTTATGGCTCTAATCTGATAGTGGTTGTGGGGTGGTAGATGTCTAGTCTCCCTTATGACTCTAATCTGATAGTGTTAGTGGGGCAGTAGATGTCTAGACTCCCTTATGGCTCTAATCTGATAGTGGTAGTGGGGGGGTAGATTTCTAGTCTCACTTATGGCTCTAATCTGATAGTGGTAGCGGGGTGGTAGATGTCTAGTCTCCTTTATGGCTCTACTTTGATAGTGGTAGATGTCTAGTCTCCCTTATTGCTCTAATCTGATAGTGGTAGTGAGGCAGTAGATGTCCAGTCTGCCTTATGGTTCTAATATGATAGTGGTAGTGGTGTGGTAGATGTCTAGACTCCCTTATGGCTCTATTCTGATAGTGGTAGTGGGGTGGTAGATGTCTAGTCTCCTTTATTGCTCTAATCGGATAGTGGTAGTGGGGTGGTAGATGTCTAGACTCCCTTAATGCTCTAATCTGATAGTGGTAGTGGGGTGGTAGATGTCTAGTCTACCTTATGACTCTAATCTGATAGTTGTAGTGGGGCAGTAGATGTCTAGACTCCCTTATGGCTCTAATCTGATAGTGGTAGTGGGGTGGTAGATGTCTAGACTCCCTTAATGCTCTAATCTGATAGTGGTAGTGGGGTGGTAGATGTCTAGTCTACCTTATGACTCTAATCTGATAGTTGTAGTGGGGCAGTAGATGTCTAGACTCCCTTATGGCTCTAATTGGATAGTGGTAGTTGGGTGGTAGATGTCTAGTCTAATTTATGGCTCTAATCTGATAGTGGTAGTGGGGTGGAGATGTCTAGTCTCCCTTATGGCTCTAATCTGATAGTGGTAGTGGGGTGGTAGATGTCTTGTCTCACTTATGGCTCTAATCTGATAGTGGTAGTGGGGTGGTAGATGTCTAGTCTTCCTTATGACTCTAATCTGATAGTGGTAGTTGGTTGGTAGATGTCTAGACTCCCTTATGGCTCTAATCTGATAGTGGTAGTTGGGTGGTAGATGTCTAGACTCCCTTATGGCTCTAATCTGATAGTGGTAGTGGGGTGGTAGATGTCTAGACTCCCTAATGGCTCTAATCTGATAGTGGTAGTGGGGTGGTAGATGTCTAGACTCCCTTAATGCTCTAATCTGATAGTGGTAGTGGGGTGGTAGATGTCTAGTCTACCTTATGACTCTAATCTGATAGTTGTAGTGGGGCAGTAGATGTCTAGACTCCCTTATGGCTCTAATCTGATAGTGGTAGTGGGGTGGTAGATGTCTAGTCTCACTTATGGCTCTAATCTGAGAGTGGTAGTGGGGTGGTAGATGTCTAGTCTCCCTTATGGCTCTAATCGGATAGTGGTAGTTGGGTGGTAGATGTCTAGTCTAATTTATGGCACTAATCTGATAGTGGTAGTGGGGTGGTAGATGTCTAGTCTCCCTTATGGCTCTAATCTGATAGTGGTAGTGGGGTGGTGGATGTCTTGTCTCACTTATGGCTCTAATCTGATAGTGGTAGTGGGGTGGTAGATGTCTAGACTCCCTTATGGCTCTATTCTGATAGTGGTAGTGGGGTGGTAGATGTCTAGTCTGCTTTATGGCTCTAATCTGATAGTGGTAGATGTCTAGTCTCCCTTATTGCTCTAATCTAATAGTGGTTGTGGGGTGGTAGATGTCTAGACTCCCTTATGGCTCTAATCTGATAGTGGTAGTGGGAATGTAGATGTCTAGTCTCCCTTATGTCTCTAATCTGACAGTGGTAGTGGGGTAGTAGATGTCTATTATCCCTTATGGCTCTAATCTGATAGCGGTAGTGGGGTTGTGGATGTCTAGTCTCCCTTATGGCTCTAATCTGATAGTGGTAGTTGGGTGGTAGATGTCTAGTCTCCCTTATGGCTCTAATCTGATAGTGGTAGCGGGGTGGTAGATGTTTAGTCTCCCTTATGGCTCTAATCTGATAGTGGAAGTGGGGTGGTAGATCTCTATACTCCCTTATGTCTCTAATCTGATAGTGGTAGTGGGGTGCTAGATGTCTAGTCTCCCTTATGGCTATAATCTGATAGTGGTAGTTGGGTGGTAGATGTCTAGACTCCCTTATGGCTCTAATCTGATAGTGGTAGTGGGGTGGTAGATGACTAGACTCCCTTATGGCTCTAATCTGATAGTGGTAGTGGGGTTGTGGATGTCTAGTCTCCCTTATGGCTCTAATCTGATAGTGGTTGTGGGGTGGTAGATGTCTAGTCTCCCTTATGACTCTAATCTGATAGTGTTAGTGGGGCAGTAGATGTCTAGACTCCCTTATGGCTCTAATCTGATAGTGGTAGTGGGGGGGTAGATTTCTAGTCTCACTTATGGCTCTAATCTGATAGTGGTAGCGGGGTGGTAGATGTCTAGTCTCCTTTATGGCTCTACTTTGATAGTGGTAGATGTCTAGTCTCCCTTATTGCTCTAATCTGATAGTGGTAGTGAGGCAGTAGATGTCCAGTCTGCCTTATGGTTCTAATATGATAGTGGTAGTGGTGTGGTAGATGTCTAGACTCCCTTATGGCTCTATTCTGATAGTGGTAGTGGGGTGGTAGATGTCTAGTCTCCTTTATTGCTCTAATCGGATAGTGGTAGTGGGGTGGTAGATGTCTAGACTCCCTTAATGCTCTAATCTGATAGTGGTAGTGGGGTGGTAGATGTCTAGTCTACCTTATGACTCAAATCTGATAGTTGTAGTGGGGCAGTAGATGTCTAGACTCCCTTATGGCTCTAATCTGATAGTGGTAGTGGGGTGGTAGATGTCTAGTCTCACTTATGGCTCTAATCTGAGAGTGGTAGTGGGGTGGTAGATGTCTAGTCTCCCTTATGGCTCTAATCGGATAGTGGTAGTTGGGTGGTAGATGTCTAGTCTAATTTATGGCTCTAATCTGATAGTGGTAGTGGGGTGGTAGATGTCTAGTCTCCCTTATGGCTCTAATCTGATAGTGGTAGTGGGGTGGTGGATGTCTTGTCTCACTTATGGCTCTAATCTGATAGTGGTAGTGGGGTGGTAGATGTCTAGACTCCCTTATGGCTCTATTCTGATAGTGGTAGTGGGGTGGTAGATGTCTAGTCTGCTTTATGGCTCTAATCTGATAGTGGTAGATGTCTAGTCTCCCTTATTGCTCTAATCTAATAGTGGTTGTGGGGTGGTAGATGTCTAGACTCCCTTATGGCTCTAATCTGATAGTGGTAGTGGGAATGTAGATGTCTAGTCTCCCTTATGTCTCTAATCTGACAGTGGTAGTGGGGTAGTAGATGTCTATTATCCCTTATGGCTCTAATCTGATAGCGGTAGTGGGGTTGTGGATGTCTAGTCTCCCTTATGGCTCTAATCTGATAGTGGTAGTTGGGTGGTAGATGTCTAGTCTCCCTTATGGCTCTAATCTGATAGTGGTAGCGGGGTGGTAGATGTTTAGTCTCCCTTATGGCTCTAATCTGATAGTGGAAGTGGGGTGGTAGATCTCTATACTCCCTTATGTCTCTAATCTGATAGTGGTAGTGGGGTGCTAGATGTCTAGTCTCCCTTATGGCTATAATCTGATAGTGGTAGTTGGGTGGTAGATGTCTAGACTCCCTTATGGCTCTAATCTGATAGTGGTAGTGGGGTGGTAGATGACTAGACTCCCTTATGGCTCTAATCTGATAGTGGTAGTGGGGTTGTGGATGTCTAGTCTCCCTTATGGCTCTAATCTGATAGTGGTTGTGGGGTGGTAGATGTCTAGTCTCCCTTATGACTCTAATCTGATAGTGTTAGTGGGGCAGTAGATGTCTAGACTCCCTTATGGCTCTAATCTGATAGTGGTAGTGGGGGGGTAGATTTCTAGTCTCACTTATGGCTCTAATCTGATAGTGGTAGCGGGGTGGTAGATGTCTAGTCTCCTTTATGGCTCTACTTTGATAGTGGTAGATGTCTAGTCTCCCTTATTGCTCTAATCTGATAGTGGTAGTGAGGCAGTAGATGTCCAGTCTGCCTTATGGTTCTAATATGATAGTGGTAGTGGTGTGGTAGATGTCTAGACTCCCTTATGGCTCTATTCTGATAGTGGTAGTGGGGTGGTAGATGTCTAGTCTCCTTTATTGCTCTAATCGGATAGTGGTAGTGGGGTGGTAGATGTCTAGTCTACTTTTTGGCTCTAATCTGATAGTGGAAGTTGGGTGGTATTTGTCTAGTCTCCTTTATGGCTCTAATCTGATAGTGGTAGTGGGGTGGTAGATGTCTAGGCTCCCTTATGTCTCTAATCTGATAGTGGTAGTTGGGTGGTAGATGTCTAGACTCCCTTATGGCTCTAATCTGATAGTGGTAGTGGGGTGGTAGATGTCTAGACTCCCTAATGGTTCTAATCTGATAGTGGTATTGGGGTGGTAGATGTCTAGTCTACTTTATGGCTCTAATCTGATAGTGGTAGTTGGTTGGTAGATGTCTAGACTCCCTTATATCTCTAATCTGATAGTGGTAGTTGGGTGGTAGATGTCTAGACTCCCTTAATGCTCTAATTTGATAGTGGTAGTGGGGTGGTAGATGTCTAGTCTACCTTATGACTCTAATCTGATAGTTGTAGTGGGGCAGTAGATGTCCAGACTCCCTTATGGCTCTAATCTGATAGTGGTAGTGGGGTGGTAGATGTCTAGTCTCACTTATGGCTCTAATCTGATAGTGGTAGTGGGGTGGTAGATGTCTAGTCTCCCTTATGGCTCTAATCGGATAGTGGTAGTTGGGTGGTAGATGTCTAGTCTAATTTATGGCTCTAATCTGATAGTGGTAGTGGGGTGGTAGATGTCTAGTCTCCCTTATGGCTCTAATCTGATAGTGGTAGTGGGGTGGTAGATGTCTTGTCTCACTTATGGCTCTAATCTGATAGTGGTAGTGGGGTGGTAGATGTGTAGTCTCCCTAATGACTCTAATCTGATAGTGGTAGTTGGTTGGTAGATGTCTAGACTCCCTTATGGCTCTAATCTGATAGTGGTAGTTGGGTGGTAGATGTCTAGACACCCTTATGGCTCTAATCTGATAGTGGTAGTGGGGTGGTAGATGTCTAGACTCCCTAATGGCTCTAATCTGATAGTGGTAGTGGGGTGGTAGAAGTCTAGACTCCCTTAATGCTCTAATCTGATAGTGGTAGTGGGGTGGTAGATGTCTAGTCTGCCTTATGGCTCTAATCTGATATTGGTAGATGTCTAGGTTCCCTTATTGCTCTAATCTAATAGTGGTTGTGGGGTGGTAGATGTCTAGACTCCCTTATGGCTCTAATCTGATAGTGGTAGTGGGAATGTAGATGTCTAGTCTCCCTTATGTCTCTAATCTGACAGTGGTAGTGGGGTAGTAGATGTCTATTATCCCTTATGGCTCTAATCTGATAGTGGTAGTGGGGTTGTGGATGTCTAGTCTCCCTAATGGCTCTAATCTGATAGTGGTAGTTGGGTGGTAGATGTCTAGTCTCCCTTATGGCTCTAATCTGATAGTGGTAGATGTCTAGACTCCCTTATTGCTATAATCTGATAGTGGTTGTGGGGTGGTAGATGTCTAGACTCCCTTATGGCTCTAATCTGATAGTGGTAGTGGGGTGCTAGATGTCTAGTCTCCCTTATGGCTATAATCTGATAGTGGTAGTTGGGTGGTAGATGTCTAGACTCCCTTATGGCTTTAATCTGATAGTGGTAGTGGGGTGGTAGATGACTAGACTCCCTTATGGCTCTAATCTGATAGTGGTAGTGGGGTTGTGGATGTCTAGTCTCCCTTATGGCTCTAATCTGATAGTGGTTGTGGGGTGGTAGATGTCTAGTCTCCCTTATGACTAATCTGATAGTGTTAGTGGGGCAGTAGATGTCTAGACTCCCTTATGGCTCTAATCTGATAGTGGTAGTGGGGTGGTAGATTTCTAGTCTCACTTATGGCTCTAATCTGATAGTGGTAGCGGGGTGGTAGATGTCTAGTCTCCTTTATGGCTCTACTTTGATAGTCGTAGATGTCTAGTCTCCCTTATTGCTCTAATCTGATAGTGGTAGTGAGGCAGTAGATGTCCAGTCTGCCTTATGGCTCTAATATGATAGTGGTAGTGGTGTGGTAGATGTCTAGACTCCCTTATGGCTCTATTCTGATAGTGGTAGTGGGGTGGTAGATGTCTAGTCTCCTTTATGGATCTACTTTGATAGTGGTAGATGTCTAGTCTCCCTTATTGCTCTAATCGGATAGTGGTAGTGGGGTGGTAGATGTCTAGTCTACTTTATGGCTCTAATCTGATAGTGGAAGTTGGGTGGTAGATGTCTAGTCTCCCTTATGGCTCTAATCTGATAGTGGTAGTGGGGTGGTAGATGTCTAGGCTCCCTTATGTCTCTAATCTGATAGTGGTAGTGGGGTGGTAGATGTCTAGTCTCCCTTATGGCTCATATCTGATAGTGGTTGTGGGGTGGTAGATGTCTAGTCTACTTTATGGCTCTAATCTGATAGTGGTAGTGGGGTGGTAGATGTCTAGTCTCCCTTATGGCTCGAATCTGATTGTGGGAGTGAGGTGGTAGATGTCTAGTCTCCTTTATGTCTCTAATCTGATAGTGGTAGTGGGGTGGTAGATGTCTAGACTCCCTTATGGCTCTATTCTGATAGTGGTAGTGGGGTGGTAGATGTCTAGTCTGCCTTATGGCTCTAATCTGATAGTGGTAGATGTCTAGTCTCCCTTATTGCTCTAATCTAATAGTGGTTGTGGGGTGGTAGATGTCTAGTCTCCCTTATGTCTCTAATCTGACAGTGGTAGTGGGGTAGTAGATGTCTATTATCCCTTATGGCTCTAATCTGATAGTGGTAGTGGGGTTGTGGATGTCTAGTCTCCCTTATGGCTCTAATCTGATAGTGGTAGATGGGTGGTAGATGTCTAGTCTCCCTTATGGCTCTAATCTGATAGTGGTAGCGGGGTGGTAGATGTTTAGTCTCCCTTATGGCTCTAATCTGATAGTGGAAGTGGGGTGGTAGATGTTTATACTCCCTTATGTCTCTAATCTGATAGTGGTAGTGGGGTGCTAGATGTCTAGTCTCCCTTATGGCTATAATCTGATAGTGGTAGTTGGGTGGTAGATGTCTAGACTCCCTTATGGCTCTAATCTGATAGTGGTAGTGGGGTGGTAGATGACTAGACTCCCTTATGGCTCTAATCTGATAGTGGTAGTGGGGTTGTGGATGTCTAGTCTCCCTTATGGCTCTAATCTGATAGTGGTTGTGGGGTGGTAGATGTCTAGTCTCCCTTATGACTCTAATATGATAGTGTTAGTGGGGCAGTAGATGTCTATACTCCCTTATTGCTCTAATCTGATAGTGGTAGTGGGGTGGTAGATTTCTAGTCTCACTTATGGCTCTAATCTGATAGTGGTAGCGGGTGGTAGATGTCTAGTCTCCTTTATGGCTCTACTTTGATAGTGGTAGATGTCTAGTCTCCCTTATTGCTCTAATCTGATAGTGGTAGTGAGGCAGTAGATGTCCAGTCTGCCTTATGGCTCTAATATGATAGTGGTAGTGGTGTGGTAGATGTCTAGACTCCCTTATGGCTCTATTCTGATAGTGGTAGTGGGGTGGTAGATGTCTAGTCTCCTTTATGGATCTACTTTGATAGTGGTAGATGTCTAGTCTCCCTTATTGCTCTAATCGGATAGTGGTAGTGGGGTGGTAGATGTCTAGTCTACTTTATGGCTCTAATCTGATAGTGGAAGTTGGGTGGTAGATGTCTAGTCTCCCTTATGGCTCTAATCTGATAGTGGTAGTGGGGTGGTAGATGTCTAGGCTCCCTTATGTCTCTAATCTGATAGTGGTAGTGGGGTGGTAGATGTCTAGTCTCCCTTATGGCTCTAATCTGATAGTGGTTGTGGGGTGGTAGATGTCTAGTCTACTTTATGGCTCTAATCTGATAGTGGTAGTTGGTTGGTAGATGTCTAGACTCCCTTATGGCTCTAATCTGATAGTGGTAGTTGGGTGGTAGATGTCTAGACTCCCTTATGGCTCTAATCTGATAGTGGTAGTGGGGTGGTAGATGTCTAGACTCCCTAATGGCTCTAATCTGATAGTGGTAGTGGGGTGGTAGATGTCTAGACTCCCTTAATGCTCTAATCTGATAGTGGTAGTGGGGTGGTAGATGTCTAGTCTACCTTATGACTCTAATCTGATAGTTGTAGTGGGGCAGTAGATGTCTAGACTCCCTTATGGCTCTAATCTGATAGTGGTAGTGGGGTGGTAGATGTCTAGTCTCACTTATGGCTCTAATCTGATAGTGGTAGTGGGGTGGTAGATGTCTAGGCTCCCTTATGGCTCTCATTGGATAGTGGTAGTTGGGTGGTAGATGTCTAGTCTAATTTATGGCTCTAATCTGATAGTGGTAGTTGGGTGGTAGATGTCTAGTCTCCCTTATGGCTCTAATCTGATAGTGGTAGTGGGGTGGTAGATGTCTTGTCTCACTTATGGCTCTAATCTGATAGTGGTAGTGGGGTGGTAGATGTCTAGTCTTACTTATGACTCTAATCTGATAGTGGTAGTTGGTTGGTAGATGTCTAGTCTCCCTTATGGCTCTAATCTGATAGTGGTTGTGGGGTGGTAGATGTCTAGTCTACTTTATGGCTCTAATCCGATAGTGGTAGTTGGTTGGTAGATGTCTAGACTCCCTTATGACTCTAATCTGATAGTGGTAGTTGGGTGGTAGATGTCTAGACTCCCTTATGGCTCTAATCTGATAGTGGTAGTGGGGTGGTAGATGTCTAGACTCCCTAATGGCTCTAATCTGATAGTGGTAGTGGGGTGGTAGATGTCTAGACTCCCTTAATGCTCTAATCTGATAGTGGTAGTGGGGTGGTAGATGTCTAGTCTACCTTATGACTCTAATCTGATAGTTGTAGTGGGGCAGTAGATGTCTAGAATCCCTTATGGCTCTAATCTGATAGTGGTAGTGGGGTGGTAGATGTCTAGTCTCACTTATGGCTCTAATCTGATAGTGGTAGTGGGGTGGTAGATGTCTAGTCTCCCTTATGGCTCTAATCTGATAGTGGTAGTTGGGTGGTAGATGTCTAGTCTAATTTATGGCTCTAATCTGATAGTGGTAGTGGGGTGGTAGATGTCTAGTCTCCCTTATGGCTCTAATCTAATAGTGGTAGTGGGGTGGTGGATGTCTTGTCTCACTTATGGCTCTAATCTGATAGTGGTAGTGGGGTGGTAGATGTCTAGTCTTCCTTATGACTCTAATCTGATAGTGGTAGTTGGTTGGTAGATGTCTAGACTCCCTTATGGCTCTAATCTGATAGTGGTAGTTGGGTGGTAGATGTCTAGACTCCCTTATGGCTCTAATCTGATAGTGGTAGTGGGGTGGTAGATGTCTAGACTCCCTTATGGATCTAATCTGATAGTGGTAGTGGGGTGGTAGATGTCTAGTCTCCCTTATGGCTCGAATCTGATTGTGGGAGTGAGGTGGTAGATGTCTAGTCTCCCTTATGTCTCTAATCTGATAGTGGTAGTGGGGTGGTAGATGTCTAGTCTGCCTCATGGCTCTAATCTGATAGTGGTAGATGTCTAGTCTCCCTATTGCTCTAATCTAATAGTGGCTGTGGGGTGGTAGATGTCTAGACTCCCTTATGGCTCTAATCTGATAGTGGTAGTGGGAATGTAGATGTCTAGTCTCCCTTATGGCTCTAATCTGATAGTGGTAGTTGGGTGGTAGATGTCTAGTCTCCCTTATGGCTCTAATCTGGTAGTGGTAGATGTCTAGACTCCCTTATTGCTATAATCTGATAGTGGTTGTGGGGTGGTAGATGTCTAGACTCCCTTATGGCTCTAATCTGATAGTGGTAGTGGGGTGCTAGATGTCTAGTCTCCCTTATGGCTATAATCTGATAGTGGTAGTTGGGTGGTAGATGTCTAGTCTCCTTTATGGATCTACTTTGATAGTGGTAGATGTCTAGTCTCCCTTATTGCTCTAATCGGATAGTGGTAGTGGGGTGGTAGATGTCTAGTCTACTTTATGGCTCTAATCTGATAGTGGAAGTTGGGTGGTAGATGTCTAGTCTCCCTTATGGCTCTAATCTGATAGTGGTAGTGGGGTGGTAGATGTCTAGGCTCCCTTATGTCTCTAATCTGATAGTGGTAGTGGGGTGGTAGATGTCTAGTCTCCCTTATGGCTCATATCTGATAGTGGTTGTGGGGTGGTAGATGTCTAGTCTACTTTATGGCTCTAATCTGATAGTGGTAGTGGGGTGGTAGATGTCTAGTCTCCCTTATGGCTCGAATCTGATTGTGGGAGTGAGGTGGTAGATGTCTAGTTCCCTTATGTCTCTAATCTGATAGTGGTAGTGGGGTGGTAGATGTCTAGACTCCCTTATGGCTCTATTCTGATAGTGGTAGTGGGGTGGTAGATGTCTAGTCTGCCTTATGGCTCTAATCTGATAGTTGTAGATGTCTAGTCTCCCTCATTGCTCTAATCTAATAGTGGTTGTGGGGTGGTAGATGTCTAGTCTCCCTTATGTCTCTAATCTGACAGTGGTAGTGGGGTAGTAGATGTCTATTATCCCTTATGGCTCTAATCTGATAGTGGTAGTGGGGTTGTGGATGTCTAGTCTCCCTTATGGCTCTAATCTGATAGTGGTAGATGGGTGGTAGATGTCTAGTCTCCCTTATGGCTCTAATCTGATAGTGGTAGCGGGGTGGTAGATATTTAGTCTCCCTTATGGCTCTAATCTGATAGTGGAAGTGGGGTGGTAGATGTCTATACTCCCTTATGTCTCTAATCTGATAGTGGTAGTGGGGTGCTAGATGTCTAGTCTCCCTTATGGCTATAATCTGATAGTGGTATTTGGGTGGTAGATGTCTAGACTCCCTTATGGCTCTAATCTGATAGTGGTAGTGGGGTGGTAGATGACTAGACTCCCTTATGGCTCTAATCTGATAGTGGTAGTGGGGTTGTGGATGTCTAGTCTCCCTTATGGCTCTAATCTGATAGTGGTTGTGGGGTGGTAGATGTCTAGTCTCCCTTATGACTCTAATCTGATAGTGTTAGTGGGGCAGTATATGTCTATACTCCCTTATGGCTCTAATCTGATAGTGGTAGTGGGGTGGTGGATTTCTAGTCTCACTTATGGCTCTAATCTGATAGTGGTAGCGGGGTGGTAGATGTCTAGTCTCCTTTATGGCTCTACTTTGATAGTGGTAGATGTCTAGTCTCCCTTATTGCTCTAATCTGAGAGTGGTAGTGAGGCAGTAGATGTCCAGTCTGCCTTATGGCTCTAATATGATAGTGGTAGTGGTGTGGTAGATGTCTAGACTCCCTTATGGCTCTATTCTGATAGTGGTAGTGGGGTGGTAGATGACTAGACTCCCTTATGGCTCTAATCTGATAGTGGTAGTGGGGTTGTGGATGTCTAGTCTCCCTTATGGCTCTAATCTGATAGTGGTTGTGGGGTGGTAGATGTCTAGTCTCCCTTATGACTCTAATCTGATAGTGGTAGTTGGGTGGTAGATGTCTAGGCTCCCTTATGGCTCTAATCTGATAGTGGTAGTGGGGTGGTAGATGTCTAGACTCCCTAATGGCTCTAATCTGATAGTGGTAGTGGGGTGGTAGATGTCTAGACTCCCTTAATGCTCTAATCTGATAGTGGTAGTGGGGTGGTAGATGTCTAGTCTACCTTATGACTCTAATCTGATAGTTGTAGTGGGGCAGTAGATGTCTAGACTCCCTTATGGCTCTAATCTGATAGTGGTAGTGGGGTGGTAGATGTCTAGTCTCACTTATGGCTCTAATCTGATAGTGGTAGTGGGGTGGTAGATGTCTAGGCTCCCTTATGGCTCTAATCGGATAGTGGTAGTTGGGTGGTAGATGTCTAGTCTAATTTATGGCTCTAATCTGATAGTGGTAGTGGGGTGGTAGATGTCTTGTCTCACTTATGGCTCTAATCTGATAGTGGTAGTGGTGTGGTAGATGTCTAGTCTTCCTTATGACTCTAATCTGATAGTGGTAGTTGGTTGGTAGATGTCTAGACTCCCTTATGGCTCTAATCTGATAGTGGTTGTGGGGTGGTAGATGTCTAGTCTACTTTATGGCTCTAATCTGATAGTGGTAGTTGGTTGGTAGATGTCTAGACTCCCTTATGGCTCTAATCTGATAGTGGTAGTTGGGTGGTAGATGTCTAGACTCCCTTATGGCTCTAATCTGATAGTGGTAGTGGGGTGGTAGATGTCTAGACTCCCTAATGGCTCTAATCTGATAGTGGTAGTGGGGTGGTAGATGTCTAGACTCCCTTAATGCTCTAATCTGATAGTGGTAGTGGGGTGGTAGATGTCTAGTCTACCTTATGACTCTAATCTGATAGTTGTAGTGGGGCAGTAGATGTCTAGACTCCCTTATGGCTCTAATCTGATAGTGGTAGTGGGGTGGTAGATGTCTAGTCTCACTTATGGCTCTAATCTGATAGTGGTAGTGGGGTGGTAGATGTCTAGTCTCCCTTATGGCTCTAATCGGATAGTGGTAGTTGGGTGGTAGATGTCTAGTCTAATTTATGGCACTAATCTGATAGTGGTAGTGGGGTGGTAGATGTCTAGTCTCCCTTATGGCTCTAATCTGATAGTGGTAGTGGGGTGGTAGATGTCTTGTCTCACTTATGGCTCTAATCTGATAGTGGTAGTGGGGTGGTAGATGTCTAGTCTTCCTTATGACTCTAATCTGATAGTGGTAGTTGGTTGGTAGATGTCTAGACTCCCTTATGGCTCTAATCTGATAGTGGTAGTTGGGTGGTAGATGTCTAGACTCCCTTATGGCTCTAATCTGATAGTGGTAGTGGGGTGGTAGATGTCTAGACTCCCTAATGGCTCTAATCTGATAGTGGAAGTGGGGTGGTAGAAGTCTAGACTCCCTTAATGCTCTAATCAGATAGTGGTAGTGGGGTGGTAGATGTCTAGTCTACCTTATGACTCTAATCTGATAGTTGTAGTGGGGCAGTAGATGTCTAGACTCCCTTATGGATCTAATCTGATAGTGGTAGTGGGGTGGTAGATGTCTAGTCTCCCTTATGGCTCGAATCTGATTGTGGGAGTGAGGTGGTAGATGTCTAGTCTCCCTTATGTCTCTAATCTGATAGTGGTAGTGGGGTGGTAGATGTCTAGTCTGCCTTATGGCTCTAATCTGATAGTGGTAGATGTCTAGTCTCCCTTATTGCTCTATTCTAATAGTGGCTGTGGGGTGGTAGATGTCTAGACTCCCTTATGGCTCTAATCTGATAGTGGTAGTGGGAATGTAGATGTCTAGTCTCCCTTATGGCTCTAATCTGATAGTGGTAGTTGGGTGGTAGATGTCTAGTCTCCCTTATGGCTCTAATCTGATAGTGGTAGATGTCTAGACTCCCTTATTGCTATAATCTGATAGTGGTTGTGGGGTGGTAGATGTCTAGACTCCCTTATGGCTCTATTCTGATAGTGGTAGTGGGGTGCTAGATGTCTAGTCTCCCTTATGGCTATAATCTGATAGTGGTAGTTGGGTGGTAGATGTCTAGTCTCCTTTATGGATCTACTTTGATAGTGGTAGATGTCTAGTCTCCCTTATTGCTCTAATCGGATAGTGGTAGTGGGGTGGTAGATGTCTAGTCTACTTTATGGCTCTAATCTGATAGTGGTAGTGGGGTGGTAGATGTCTAGGCTCCCTTATGTCTCTAATCTGATAGTGGTAGTGGGGTGGTAGATGTCTAGTCTCCCTTATGGCTCATATCTGATAGTGGTTGTGGGGTGGTAGATGTCTAGTCTACTTTATGGCTCTAATCTGATAGTGGTAGTGGGGTGGTAGATGTCTAGTCTCCCTTATGGCTCGAATCTGATTGTGGGAGTGAGGTGGTAGATGTCTAGTCTCCCTTATGTCTCTAATCTGATAGTGGTAGTGGGGTGGTAGATGTCTAGACTCCCTTATGGCTCTATTCTGATAGTGGTAGTGGGGTGGTAGATGTCTAGTCTGCTTTATGGCTCTAATCTGATAGTGGTAGATGTCTAGTCTCACTTATGGCTCTAATCTGATAGTGGTAGTGGGGTGGTAGATGTCTTGTCTCACTTATGGCTCTAATCTGATAGTGGTAGTGGGGTGGTAGATGTCTAGTCTCCCTTATGACTCTAATCTGATAGTGGTAGTTGGTTGGTAGATGTCTAGACTCCCTTATGGCTCTAATCTGATAGTGGTAGTTGGGTGGTAGATGTCTAGACTCCCTTATGGCTCTAATCTGATAGTGGTAGTGGGGTGGTAGATGTCTAGACTCCCTAATGGCTCTATTCTGATAGTGGTAGTGGGGTGGTAGATGTCTAGGCTCCCTTATGGCTCTAATCTGATAGTGGTAGATGTCTAGTCTCCCTTATTGCTATAATCTGATAGTGGTTGTGGGGTGGTAGATGTCTAGTCTACTTTATGGCTCTAATCTGATGGTGGTAGTTGGGTGGTAGATGTCTAGACTCCCTTATGGCTCTAATCTGATAGTGGTAGTGGGGTGATAGATGTCTAGTCTCCCTTATTGCTCTAATCGGATAGTGGTAGTGGGGTGCTAAATGTCTAGTCTACTTTATGGCTCTACTTTGATAGTGGTAGATGTCTAGTCTCCCTTATTGCTCTAATCTGATAGTGGTAGTGGGGCAGAAGATGTCTAGTCTGCTTTATGGCTCTAATCTGATAGTGGTAGTGGTGTGGTAGATGTCTATTCTCCCTTATGTCTCTAATCTGATAGCTGTAGTGGGGTGGTAGATGTCTAGACTCCCTTATGGCTCTAATCTGATTGTGGGAGTGAGGTGGTAGATGTCTAGTCTCCCTTATGTCTCTAATCTGATAGTGGTAGTGGGGTGGTAGATGTCTAGACTCCCTTATGGCTCTAATCTGATAGTGGTAGTGGGGTGGTAGATGTCTAGACTCCCTAATGGCTCTAATCTGATAGTGGTAGTGGGGTGGTAGATGTCTAGACTCCCTTAATGCTCTAATCTGATTGTGGTAGTGGGGTGGTAGATGTCTAGTCTACCTTATGACTCTAATCTGATAGTTGTAGTGGGGCAGTAGATGTCTAGACTCCCTTATGGATCTAATCTGATAGTGGTAGTGGGGTGGTAGATGTCTAGTCTACTTTATGGCTCTAATCTGATAGTGGTAGTTGGGTGGTAGATTTCTATTCTCCCTTATGGCTCTAATCTGATAGTGGTAGTGGGGTGGTAGATGTCTAGTCTCCCTTATGGCTCGAATCTGATTGTGGGAGTGAGGTGGTAGATGTCTAGTCTCCCTTATGTCTCTAATCTGATAGTGGTAGTGGGGTGGTAGATGTCTAGACTCCCTTATGGCTCTATTCTGATAGTGGTAGTGGGGTGGTAGATGTCTAGTCTGCCTTATGGCTCTAATCTGATAGTGGTAGATGTCTAGTCTCCCTCATTGCTCTAATCTAATAGTGGTTGTGGGGTGGTAGATGTCTAGACTCCCTTATGGCTCTAATCTGATAGTGGTAGTGGGAATGTAGATGTCTAGTCTCCCTTATGTCTCTAATCTGACAGTGGTAGTGGGGTAGTAGATGTCTATTATCCCTTATGGCTCGAATCTGATTGTGGTAGTGGGGTTGTGGATGTCTAGTCTCCCTTATGGCTCTAATCTGATAGTGGTAGTTGGGTGGTAGATGTCTAGTCTCCCTTATGGCTCTAATCTGATAGTGGTAGATGTCTAGACTCCCTTATTGCTATAATCTGATAGTGGTTGTGGGGTGGTAGATGTCTAGTCTACTTTATGGCTCTAATCTGATAGTGGTAGTTGGGTGGTAGATGTCTAGACTCCCTTATGGCTCTAATCTGATAGTGGTAGTGGGGTGATAGATGTCTAGTCTCCCTTATTGCTCTAATCGGATAGTGGTAGTGGGGTGCTAAATGTCTAGTCTACTTTATGGCTCTACTTTGATAGTGGTAGATGTCTAGTCTCCCTTATTGCTCTAATCTGATAGTGGTAGTGGGGCAGAAGATGTCTAGTCTGCTTTATGGCTCTAACCTGATAGTGGTAGTGGTGTGGTAGATGTCTATTCTCCCTTATGTCTCTAATCTGATAGCTGTAGTGGGGTGGTAGATGTCTAGTCTCCCTTATGGCTCGAATCTGATTGTGGGAGTGAGGTGGTAGATGTCTAGTCTCCCTTATGTCTCTAATCTGATAGTGGTAGTGGGGTGGTAGATGTCTAGACTCCCTAATGGCTCTAATCTGATAGTGGTAGTGGGGTGGTAGATGTCTAGACTCCCTTAATGCTCTAATCTGATAGTGGTAGTGGGGTGGTAGATGTCTAGTCTACCTTATGACTCTAATCTGATAGTTGTAGTGGGGCAGTAGATTTCTATTCTCCCTTATGGCTCTAATCTGATAGTGGTAGTGGGGTGGTAGATGTCTAGTCTCCTTTATGGCTCGAATCTGATTGTGGGAGTGAGTTGGTAGATGTATAGTCTCCCTTATGTCTCTAATCTGATAGTGGTAGTGGGGTGGTAGATGTCTAGACTCCCTTATGGCTCTAATCTGATAGTGGTAGTGGGGTGGTAGATGTCTAGACTCCCTAATGGCTCTAATCTGATAGTGGTAGTGGGGTGGTAGATGTCTAGTCTACTTTATGGCTCTAATCTGATAGTGGTAGTTGGGTGGTAGATTTCTATTCTCCCTTATGGCTCTAATCTGATAGTGGTAGTGGGGTGGTAGATGTCTAGTCTCCCTTATGGCTCGAATCTGATTGTGGGAGTGAGGTGGTAGATGTCTAGTCTCCCTTATGTCTCTAATCTGATAGTGGTAGTGGGGTGGTAGATGTCTAGACTCCCTTATGTCTCTATTCTGATAGTGGTAGTGGGGTGGTAGATGTCTAGTCTGCCTTATGGCTCTAATCTGATAGTGGTAGATGTCTAGTCTCCCTCATTGCTCTAATCTAATAGTGGTTGTGGGGTGGTAGATGTCTAGACTCCCTTATGGCTCTAATCTGATAGTGGTAGTGGGAATGTAGATGTCTAGTCTCCCTTATGTCTCTAATCTGACAGTGGTAGTGGGGTAGTAGATGTCTATTATCCCTTATGGCTCGAATCTGATTGTGGTAGTGGGGTTGTGGATGTCTAGTCTCCCTTATGGCTCTAATCTGATAGTGGTAGTTGGGTGGTAGATGTCTAGTCTCCCTTATGGCTCTAATCTGATAGTGGTAGATGTCTAGACTCCCTTATTGCTATAATCTGATAGTGGTTGTGGGGTGGTAGATGTCTAGTCTACTTTATGGCTCTAATCTGATAGTGGTAGTTGGGTGGTAGATGTCTAGACTCCCTTATGGCTCTAATCTGATAGTGGTAGTGGGGTGATAGATGTCTAGTCTCCCTTATTGCTCTAATCGGATAGTGGTAGTGGGGTGCTAAATGTCTAGTCTACTTTATGGCTCTACTTTGATAGTGGTAGATGTCTAGTCTCCCTTATTGCTCTAATCTGATAGTGGTAGTGGGGCAGAAGATGTCTAGTCTGCTTTATGGCTCTAATCTGATAGTGGTAGTGGTGTGGTAGATGTCTATTCTCCCTTATGTCTCTAATCTGATAGCTGTAGTGGGGTGGTAGATGTCTAGACTCCCTTATGGCTCTAATCTGATTGTGGGAGTGAGGTGGTAGATGTCTAGTCTCCCTTATGTCTCTAATCTGATAGTGGTAGTGGGGTGGTAGATGTCTAGACTCCCTTATGGCTCTAATCTGATAGTGGTAGTGGGGTGGTAGATGTCTAGACTCCCTAATGGCTCTAATCTGATAGTGGTAGTGGGGTGGTAGATGTCTAGACTCCCTTAATGCTCTAATCTGATAGTGGTAGTGGGGTGGTAGATGTCTAGTCTACCTTATGACTCTAATCTGATAGTTGTAGTGGGGCAGTAGATGTCTAGACTCCCTTATGGATCTAATCTGATAGTGGTAGTGGGGTGGTAGATGTCTAGTCTACTTTATGACTCTAATCTGATAGTGGTAGTTGGGTGGTAGATTTCTATTCTCCCTTATGGCTCTAATCTGATAGTGGTAGTGGGGTGGTGGATGTCTAGTCTCCCTTATGGCTCGAATCTGATTGTGGGAGTGAGGTGGTAGATGTCTAGTCTCCCTTATGTCTCTAATCTGATAGTGGTAGTGGGGTGGTAGATGTCTAGACTCCCTTATGGCTCTAATCTGATAGTGGTAGTGGGGTGGTAGATGTCTAGACTCCCCAATGGCTCTAATCTGATAGTGGTAGTGGGGTGGTAGATGTCTAGACTCCCTTAATGCTCTAATCTGATAGTGGTAGTGGGGTGGTAGATGTCTAGTCTACCTTATGACTCTAATCTGATAGTTGTAGTGGGGCAGTAGATTTCTATTCTCCCTTATGGCTCTAATCTGATAGTGGTAGTGGGATGGTAGATGTCTAGTCTCCCTTATGGCTCGAATCTGATTGTGGGAGTGAGGGGTTAGATGTCTAGTCTCCCTTATGTCTCTAATCTGATAGTGGTAGTGGGGTGGTAGATGTCTAGACTCCCTTATGGCTCTAATCTGATAGTGGTAGTGGGGTGGTAGATGTCTAGACTCCCTAATGGCTCTAATCTGATAGTGGTAGTGGGGTGGTAGATGTCTAGACTCCCTTATGGATCTAATCTGATAGTGGTAGTGGGGTGGTAGATGTCTAGTCTACTTTATGGCTCTAATCTGATAGTGGTAGTTGGGTGGTAGATTTCTATTCTCCCTTATGGCTCTAATCTGATAGTGGTAGTGGGGTGGTAGATGTCTAGTCTCCCTTATGGCTCGAATCTGATTGTGGGAGTGAGGTGGTAGATGTCTAGTCTCCCTTATGTCTCTAATCTGATAGTGGTAGTGGGGTGGTAGATGTCTAGACTCCCTTATGGCTCTATTCTGATAGTGGTAGTGGGGTGGTAGATGTCTAGTCTGCTTTATGGCTCTAATCTGATAGTGGTAGATGTCTAGTCTCCCTTATTGCTCTAATCTAATAGTGGTTGTGGGGTGGTAGATGTCTAGACTCCCTTATGGCTCTAGTCTGATAGTGGTAGTGGGAAAGTAGATGTCTAGTCTCCCTTATGTCTCTAATCTGACAGTGGTAGTGGGGTAGTAGATGTCTATTATCCCTTATGGCTCGAATCTGATTGTGGTAGTGGGGTTGTGGATGTCTAGTCTCCCTTATGGCTCTAATCTGATAGTGGTAGTTGGGTGGTAGATGTCTAGTCTCCCTTATGGCTCTAATCTGATAGTGGTAGATGTCTAGACTCCCTTATTGCTATAATCTGATAGTGGTTGTGGGGTGGTAGATGTCTAGTCTACTTTATGGCTCTAATCTGATAGTGGTAGTTGGGTGGTAGATGTCTAGACTCCCTTATGGCTCTAATCTGATAGTGGTAGTGGGGTGATAGATGTCTAGTCTCCCTTATTGCTCTAATCGGATAGTGGTAGTGGGGTGCTAAATGTCTAGTCTACTTTATGGCTCTACTTTGATAGTGGTAGATGTCTAGTCTCCCTTATTGCTCTAATCTGATAGTGGTAGTGGGGCAGAAGATGTCTAGTCTGCTTTATGGCTCTAACCTGATAGTGGTAGTGGTGTGGTAGATGTCTATTCTCCCTTATGTCTCTAATCTGATAGCTGTAGTGGGGTGGTAGATGTCTAGTCTCCCTTATGGCTCGAATCTGATTGTGGGAGTGAGGTGGTAGATGTCTAGTCTCCCTTATGTCTCTAATCTGATAGTGGTAGTGGGGTGGTAGATGTCTAGACTCCCTAATGGCTCTAATCTGATAGTGGTAGTGGGGTGGTAGATGTCTAGACTCCCTTAATGCTCTAATCTGATAGTGGTAGTGGGGTGGTAGATGTCTAGTCTACCTTATGACTCTAATCTGATAGTTGTAGTGGGGCAGTAGATTTCTATTCTCCCTTATGGCTCTAATCTGATAGTGGTAGTGGGGTGGTAGATGTCTAGTCTCCCTTATGGCTCGAATCTGATTGTGGGAGTGAGTTGGTAGATGTATAGTCTCCCTTATGTCTCTAATCTGATAGTGGTAGTGGGGTGGTAGATGTCTAGACTCCCTTATGGCTCTAATCTGATAGTGGTAGTGGGGTGGTAGATGTCTAGACTCCCTAATGGCTCTAATCTGATAGTGGTAGTGGGGTGGTAGATGTCTAGTCTACTTTATGGCTCTAATCTGATAGTGGTAGTTGGGTGGTAGATTTCTATTCTCCCTTATGGCTCTAATCTGATAGTGGTAGTGGGGTGGTAGATGTCTAGTCTCCCTTATGGCTCGAATCTGATTGTGGGAGTGAGGTGGTAGATGTCTAGTCTCCCTTATGTCTCTAATCTGATAGTGGTAGTGGGGTGGTAGATGTCTAGACTCCCTTATGTCTCTATTCTGATAGTGGTAGTGGGGTGGTAGATGTCTAGTCTGCCTTATGGCTCTAATCTGATAGTGGTAGATGTCTAGTCTCCCTCATTGCTCTAATCTAATAGTGGTTGTGGGGTGGTAGATGTCTAGACTCCCTTATGGCTCTAATCTGATAGTGGTAGTGGGAATGTAGATGTCTAGTCTCCCTTATGTCTCTAATCTGACAGTGGTAGTGGGGTAGTAGATGTCTATTATCCCTTATGGCTCGAATCTGATTGTGGTAGTGGGGTTGTGGATGTCTAGTCTCCCTTATGGCTCTAATCTGATAGTGGTAGTTGGGTGGTAGATGTCTAGTCTCCCTTATGGCTCTAATCTGATAGTGGTAGATGTCTAGACTCCCTTATTGCTATAATCTGATAGTGGTTGTGGGGTGGTAGATGTCTAGTCTACTTTATGGCTCTAATCTGATAGTGGTAGTTGGGTGGTAGATGTCTAGACTCCCTTATGGCTCTAATCTGATAGTGGTAGTGGGGTGATAGATGTCTAGTCTCCCTTATTGCTCTAATCGGATAGTGGTAGTGGGGTGCTAAATGTCTAGTCTACTTTATGGCTCTACTTTGATAGTGGTAGATGTCTAGTCTCCCTTATTGCTCTAATCTGATAGTGGTAGTGGGGCAGAAGATGTCTAGTCTGCTTTATGGCTCTAATCTGATAGTGGTAGTGGTGTGGTAGATGTCTATTCTCCCTTATGTCTCTAATCTGATAGCTGTAGTGGGGTGGTAGATGTCTAGACTCCCTTATGGCTCTAATCTGATTGTGGGAGTGAGGTGGTAGATGTCTAGTCTCCCTTATGTCTCTAATCTGATAGTGGTAGTGGGGTGGTAGATGTCTAGACTCCCTTATGGCTCTAATCTGATAGTGGTAGTGGGGTGGTAGATGTCTAGACTCCCTAATGGCTCTAATCTGATAGTGGTAGTGGGGTGGTAGATGTCTAGACTCCCTTAATGCTCTAATCTGATAGTGGTAGTGGGGTGGTAGATGTCTAGTCTACCTTATGACTCTAATCTGATAGTTGTAGTGGGGCAGTAGATGTCTAGACTCCCTTATGGATCTAATCTGATAGTGGTAGTGGGGTGGTAGATGTCTAGTCTACTTTATGACTCTAATCTGATAGTGGTAGTTGGGTGGTAGATTTCTATTCTCCCTTATGGCTCTAATCTGATAGTGGTAGTGGGGTGGTGGATGTCTAGTCTCCCTTATGGCTCGAATCTGATTGTGGGAGTGAGGTGGTAGATGTCTAGTCTCCCTTATGTCTCTAATCTGATAGTGGTAGTGGGGTGGTAGATGTCTAGACTCCCTTATGGCTCTAATCTGATAGTGGTAGTGGGGTGGTAGATGTCTAGACTCCCCAATGGCTCTAATCTGATAGTGGTAGTGGGGTGGTAGATGTCTAGACTCCCTTAATGCTCTAATCTGATAGTGGTAGTGGGGTGGTAGATGTCTAGTCTACCTTATGACTCTAATCTGATAGTTGTAGTGGGGCAGTAGATTTCTATTCTCCCTTATGGCTCTAATCTGATAGTGGTAGTGGGGTGGTAGATGTCTAGTCTCCCTTATGGCTCGAATCTGATTGTGGGAGTGAGGGGTTAGATGTCTAGTCTCCCTTATGTCTCTAATCTGATAGTGGTAGTGGGATGGTAGATGTCTAGACTCCCTTATGGCTCTAATCTGATAGTGGTAGTGGGGTGGTAGATGTCTAGACTCCCTAATGGCTCTAATCTGATAGTGGTAGAGGGGTGGTAGATGTCTAGACTCCCTTATGGATCTAATCTGATAGTGGTAGTGGGGTGGTAGATGTCTAGTCTACTTTATGGCTCTAATCTGATAGTGGTAGTTGGGTGGTAGATTTCTATTCTCCCTTATGGCTCTAATCTGATAGTGGTAGTGGGGTGGTAGATGTCTAGTCTCCCTTATGGCTCGAATCTGATTGTGGGAGTGAGGTGGTAGATGTCTAGTCTCCCTTATGTCTCTAATCTGATAGTGGTAGTGGGGTGGTAGATGTCTAGACTCCCTTATGGCTCTATTCTGATAGTGGTAGTGGGGTGGTAGATGTCTAGTCTGCTTTATGGCTCTAATCTGATAGTGGTAGATGTCTAGTCTCCCTTATTGCTCTAATCTAATAGTGGTTGTGGGGTGGTAGATGTCTAGACTCCCTTATGGCTCTAGTCTGATAGTGGTAGTGGGAAAGTAGATGTCTAGTCTCCCTTATGTCTCTAATCTGACAGTGGTAGTGGGGTAGTAGATGTCTATTATCCCTTATGGCTCTAATCTGATAGTGGTAGTGGGGTTGTGGATGTCTAGTCTCCCTTATGGCTCTAATCTGATAGTGGTAGTGGGGTGGTAGATGTCTAGACTCCCTAATGGCTCTAATCTGATAGTGGTAGTGGGGTGGTAGATGTCTAGACTCCCTTAATGCTCTAATCTGATAGTGGTAGTGGGGTGGTAGATGTCTAGTCTACCTTATGACTCTAATCTGATAGTTGTAGTGGGGCAGTAGATTTCTATTCTCCCTTATGGCTCTAATCTGATAGTGGTAGTGGGGTGGTAGATGTCTAGTCTCCCTTATGGCTCGAATCTGATTGTGGGAGTGAGGTGGTAGATGTCTAGTCTCCCTTATGTCTCTAATCTGATAGTGGTAGTGGGGTGGTAGATGTCTAGACTCCCTTATGGCTCGAATCTGATAGTGGTAGTGGGGTGGTAGATGTCTAGACTCCCTAATGGCTCTAATCTGATAGTGGTAGTGGGGTGGTAGATGTCTAGACTCCCTTATGGATCTAATCTGATAGTGGTAGTGGGGTGGTAGATGTCTAGTCTACTTTATGGCTCTAATCTGATAGTGGTAGTTGGGTGGTAGATTTCTATTCTCCCTTATGGCTCTAATCTGATAGTGGTAGTGGGGTGGTAGATGTCTAGCCTCCCTTATGGATCGAATCTGATTTTGGGAGTGAGGTGGTAGATGTCTAGTCTCCCTTATGTCTCTAATCTGATAGTGGTAGTGGGGTGGTAGATGTCTAGACTCCCTTATGGCTCTATTCTGATAGTGGTAGTGGGGTGGTAGATGTCTAGTCTGCTTTATGGCTCTAATCTGATAGTGGTAGATGTCTAGTCTCCCTTATTGCTCTAATCTGATAGTGGTAGTGGGGTGGTAGATGTCTAGACTCCCTTATGGCTCTATTCTGATAGTGGTAGTGGGGTGGTAGATGTCTAGTCTGCTTTATGGCTCTAATCTGATAGTGGTAGATGTCTAGTCTCCCTTATTGCTCTAATCTGATAGTGGTAGTTGGGTGGTAGATTTCTATTCTCCCTTATGGCTCTAATCTGATAGTGGTAGTGGGGTGGTAGATGTCTAGTCTCCCTTATGGCTCGAATCTGATTGTGGGAGTGAGGTGGTAGATGTCTAGTCTCCCTTATGTCTCTAATCTGATAGTGGTAGTGGGGTGGTAGATGTCTAGACTCCCTTATGGCTCTATTCTGATAGTGGTAGTGGGGTGGTAGTTGTCTAGTCTGCTTTATGGCTCTAATCTGATAGTGGTAGATGTCTAGTCTCCCTTATTGCTCTAATCTAATAGTGGTTGTGGGGTGGTAGATGTCTAGACTCCCTTATGGCTCTAGTCTGATAGTGGTAGTGGGAAAGTAGATGTCTAGTCTCCCTTATGTCTCTAATCTGACAGTGGTAGTGGGGTAGTAGATGTCTATTATCCCTTATGGCTCTAATCTGATAGTGGTAGTGGGGTTGTGGATGTCTAGTCTCCCTTATGGCTCTAATCTGATAGTGGTAGTGGGGTGGTAGATGTCTAGACTCCCTAATGGCTCTAATCTGATAGTGGTAGTGGGGTGGTAGATGTCTAGACTCCCTTAATGCTCTAATCTGATAGTGGTAGTGGGGTGGTAGATGTCTAGTCTACCTTATGACTCTAATCTGATAGTTGTAGTGGGGCAGTAGATTTCTATTCTCCCTTATGGCTCTAATCTGATAGTGGTAGTGGGGTGGTAGATGTCTAGTCTCCCTTATGGCTCGAATCTGATTGTGGGAGTGAGGTGGTAGATGTCTAGTCTCCCTTATGTCTCTAATCTGATAGTGGTAGTGGGGTGGTAGATGTCTAGACTCCCTTATGGCTCGAATCTGATAGTGGTAGTGGGGTGGTAGATGTCTAGACTCCCTAATGGCTCTAATCTGATAGTGGTAGTGGGGTGGTAGATGTCTAGACTCCCTTATGGATCTAATCTGATAGTGGTAGTGGGGTGGTAGATGTCTAGTCTACTTTATGGCTCTAATCTGATAGTGGTAGTTGGGTGGTAGATTTCTATTCTCCCTTATGGCTCTAATCTGATAGTGGTAGTGGGGTGGTAGATGTCTAGCCTCCCTTATGGATCGAATCTGATTGTGGGAGTGAGGTGGTAGATGTCTAGTCTCCCTTATGTCTCTAATCTGATAGTGGTAGTGGGGTGGTAGATGTCTAGACTCCCTTATGGCTCTATTCTGATAGTGGTAGTGGGGTGGTAGATGTCTAGTCTGCTTTATGGCTCTAATCTGATAGTGGTAGATGTCTAGTCTCCCTTATTGCTCTAATCTGATAGTGGTAGTGGGGTGGTAGATGTCTAGACTCCCTTATGGCTCTATTCTGATAGTGGTAGTGGGGTGGTAGATGTCTAGTCTGCTTTATGGCTCTAATCTGATAGTGGTAGATGTCTAGTCTCCCTTATTGCTCTAATCTAATAGTGGTTGTGGGGTGGTAGATGTCTAGACTCCCTTATGGCTCTAGTCTGATAGTGGTAGTGGGAAAGTAGATGTCTAGTCTCCCTTATGTCTCTAATCTGACAGTGGTAGTGGGGTAGTAGATGTCTATTTTCCCTTATGGCTCTAATCTGATAGTGGTAGTGGGGTTGTGGATGTCTAGTCTCCCTTATGGCTCTAATCTGAGAGTGGTAGTTGGGTGGTAGATGTCTAGTCTCCCTTTTTGCTCTAATCTAATAGTGGTTGTGGGGTGGTAGATGTCTAGACTCCCTTATGACTCTAATCTGATAGTTGTAGTGGGGCAGTAGATTTCTATTCTCCCTTATGGCTCTAATCTGATAGTGGTAGTGGGGTGGTAGATGTCTAGTCTCCCGTATGGCTCAAATCTGATTGTGGGAGTGAGGTGGTAGATGTCTAGTCTCCCTTATGTCTCTAATCTGATAGTGGTAGTGGGGTGGTAGATGTCTAGACTCCCTTATAGCTCTAATCTGATAGTGGTAGTGGGGTGGTAGATGTCTAGACTCCCTAATGGCTCTAATCTGATTGTTGCGTCAAAACAGAACGCTCAAAACATGAGCACAATGGCAGCTCTTCCTTTAAAGACCTCCAGGCCTCAAGAGGGCAGATAACCCAAAAAACACGGGTGGAACTAAAAAAATTGAGCCAGGATTTCTGGAGGGACTACTTTTACATGCGCACCTGTCAGATAAGCATGGGTATAAAATGTTTGGTCCTCAACATACACACAGCTCATTGTTCAACCCTAAAGACGCAACTGGTATGTAATGTTTGGAATTATTTATTATGTTGCATCCAGTGCTTAGCACAATTTACATGTTTAACTCTGGTAGGAGTGTTGACTTTTGGTGTGGATATTTTCTGACTGCAGAAGTAATTGCTAGAAGTGCTAGATTAAATTGTTTAAATGTTTACTTTATTCAAAACCATGCTTTGTTGCTGTGTCATGCATTGTTTAGTGTAAAATAATGCATGTTTATTCTCTGTTTGTTTAAGGTTATCAACCTATTCCTATTCCTAGTGCTATTCCTAGTGCTAGTGCTATTCCTATTGCTAGTGCTATTCCTATTCCCTATTCCTCTGTGATTCAACTACTCTATTCAACAAATCAACTATTTCAACATATTCAACAAATGGCATCAAAACCATAATAAAACACTGGAAAGGAATTGAGTTGTCCCTTTGCATCCTTCACGGGTTGAGCAAGCCGTTTTCAAGTTTGGGCAGAGCTGAAAATAATTATAACACCTAGACAACTTGACAGTTGATAACCACGGTGGCAGTGAAGACAAAAGGATTAACGGCCTGAAGTCAGGAAAGCTGTCGTCGCAGAGAGGAGTATTGGCTTACATCTCAAAATGGCGGAGGAAGCTCTTGGGAAAACAGTGAAGGAGCTGAAGCAAGAAAGAACTTTGGCTAAGAGTGCTTTTACCAAGCAAGCAAACTTCCTTAGCAGAGGTGCAAAACACATGACTAAGAGCGAACTGCGAGAGGAGTTCAAGAAGCTCACGTCGGAGGCAAGGAAGGTCAGTGAGACAAATGATGAATACAGGGCTGGACTTCTGGCAGACATTGAAGCTGGAACCGATGAGGGTGAAGAAGCTGACCTGAGCAAGCAGCAGCAGACTGAACTTGAGAAGACATTCCAAGAATGCGAAGTACGATTGGATGAGGTCAGGGGGATGATCCAGTCCAACCTATGGCCTAGATACGGGGTGGACGAGGTGAAGTCTGCAATCAAAGAAGCGGAGACCGCCTGTGATGGAGTTGCTCAAATACCTGTTATTGCTGTAAATAGAGATGGCTTCGAGCTACGGTGGGATGGTGCGAAGGCACAAGTCCAAGATGCAATCACAAGCCTAGCAGAGTGGGAGATGTGGATTCCAGTAGCAGAAAAAGAATGGCTGGAAGCCAGAGTAAAGGATCTGAAAGCATTCAGAAACAACCTTGAAGCAAGGAGGGCAGAATTTCTCACAGCGCAAAGAATTGCGGATGAGGATAAAGACAGAGGGAGAGTGCTGCAGATGCCCATGCCAGCTCCACATCCGACACTGAGAATGAAACCAACCTGTTTACCCAGGTTCAGTGGGTATAAAAGGAATTTCCATCGATGGAGGAGAGACTGGGAGAGTCTACAGAAGCAGGGGGAACCAACAGGCTCAGTCGAAGTAAAGAAAATCGGTGGTAGATTTCTATTCTCCCTTATGGCTCTAATCTGATAGTGGTAGTGGGTTGGTAGATGTCTAGTCTCCCTTATGGCTCGAATCTGATTGTGGGAGTGAGGTGGTAGATGTCTAGTCTCCCTTATGTCTCTAATCTGATAGTGGTAGTGGGGTGGTAGATGTCTAGACTCCCTTATGGCTCTATTCTGATAGTGGTAGTGGGGTGGTAGATGTCTAGTCTGCCTTATGGCTCTAATCTGATAGTGGTAGATGTCTAGTCTCCCTCATTGCTCTAATCTAATAGTGGTTGTGGGGTGGTAGATGTCTAGACTCCCTTATGGCTCTAATCTGATAGTGGTAGTGGGAATGTAGATGTCTAGTCTCCCTTATGTCTCTAATCTGACAGTGGTAGTGGGGTAGTAGATGTCTATTATTCCTTATGGCTCGAATCTGATTGTGGTAGTGGGGTTGTGGATGTCTAGTCTCCCTTATGGCTCTAATCTGATAGTGGTAGTTGGGTGGTAGATGTCTAGTCTCCCTTATGGCTCTAATCTGATAGTGGTAGATGTCTAGACTCCCTTATTGCTATAATCTGATAGTGGTTGTGGGGTGGTAGATGTCTAGTCTACTTTATGGCTCTAATCTGATAGTGGTAGTTGGGTGGTAGATGTCTAGACTCCCTTATGGCTCTAATCTGATAGTGGTAGTGGGGTGATAGATGTCTAGTCTCCCTTATTGCTCTAATCGGATAGTGGTAGTGGGGTGCTAAATGTCTAGTCTACTTTATGGCTCTACTTTGATAGTGGTAGATGTCTAGTCTCCCTTATTGCTCTAATCTGATAGTGGTAGTGGGGCAGAAGATGTCTAGTCTGCTTTATGGCTCTAACCTGATAGTGGTAGTGGTGTGGTAGATGTCTATTCTCCCTTATGTCTCTAATCTGATAGCTGTAGTGGGGTGGTAGATGTCTAGACTCCCTTATGGCTCTAATCTGATTGTGGGAGTGAGGTGGTAGATGTCTAGTCTCCCTTATGTCTCTAATCTGATAGTGGTAGTGGGGTGGTAGATGTCTAGACTCCCTTATGGCTCTAATCTGATAGTGGTAGTGGGGTGGTAGATGTCTAGACTCCCTAATGGCTCTAATCTGATAGTGGTAGTGGGGTGGTAGATGTCTAGACTCCCTTAATGCTCTAATCTGATGGTGGTAGTGGGGTGGTAGATGTCTAGTCTCCCTTATGGCTCTAATCTGATAGTGGTAGTGGGATGGTAGATGTCTACTCTCCCTTATGGCTCTAATCTGATGTCTATTCTCCCTTATGGCTCTAATCTGATAGTGGTAGTGGGGTGGTAGATGTCTATTCTCCCTTATGGCTCTAATCTGATAGTGGTAGATGTCTAGTCTCCCTTATGGCTCTAATCTGATAGTGTTAGAGGGGCGGTAGATGTATAGTCTCCCTTATGGCTCTAATCTGATAGTGGTAGTGGGGTGGTAGATGTCTAGTCTCCCTTATGGCTCTAATCTGATAGTGTTAGAGGGGCGGTAGATGTCTAGTCTACTTTATGCATCTAATCTGATAGTGGTAGTGGGGCAGTAGATGTCTAGACTCCCTTATGGCTCTAATCTGATAGTGGTATTGGGGCCGTAGATGTCTAGACTCCCTTATGGCTCTAATCTGATAGTGGTAGTTGGGTGGTAGATGTCATTTCTTCCTTATGGCTCTAATCTGATAGTGGTAGTGGGGTGGTAGATGTCTAGTCTCCCTTATGGCTCTAATCTGATAGTGGTAGATGTCTAGTCTCCCTTATTGCTCTATTCTGATAGTGGTTGTGAGGTGGTAGATGTCTACTCTCCCTTATGTCTCTAATCTGATATTGGTAGTTGGGTGGTAGATGTATAGTCTCCCTTATGGCTCTAATCTGATAGTGGTAGTGGGGTGGTAGATGTCTAGTCTCCCTTATGGCTCTAATCTGATAGTGGTAGTGGGGCAGTAGATGTCTAGACTCCCAAATGGCTCTAATCTGATAGTGGTAGATGTCTAGTCTCCCTAATTGCTCTAATCTGATAGTGGTTGTGGGGTGGAGATGTCTAGTCCACTTTATGGCTCTAATCTGGTAGTGGTAGTTGGGTGGTAGATGTATAGACTCCCTTATGGCTCTAATCTGATAGTGGTAGTGGGGTGGTCGATGTCTAGACTCCCTTATTGCTCTAATCTGATAGTGGTATTGGGGTGGTAGATGTCTAGACTCCCTTACGGCTCTAATCTGATAGTGGTAGTGGGGTGGTAGATGTCTAGTCTCCCTTATGACTCTAATCTGATCATGGTAGTGGGGCAGTAGATGTCTAGACTCCCTTATGGCTCTAATCTGATAGTTGTAGTGGGGCAGTAGATGTCTAGTCTCCCTTATGGCTCTAATCTGATAGTGGTAGTGGGATGGTAGATGTCTACTCTCCCTTATGGCTCTAATCTGATGTCTATTCTCCCTTATGGCTCTAATCTGATAGTGGTAGTGGGGTGGTAGATGTCTATTCTCCCTTATGGCTCTAATCTGATAGTGGTAGATGTCTAGTCTCCCTTATGGCTCTAATCTGATAGTGTTAGAGGGGCGGTAGATGTCTAGTCTACTTTATGCATCTAATCTGATAGTGGTAGTGGGGCAGTAGATGTCTAGACTCCCTTATGGCTCTAATCTGATAGTGGTATTGGGGCCGTAGATGTCTAGACTCCCTTATGGCTCTAATCTGATAGTGGTTGTTGGGTGGTAGATGTCTATTCTCCCTTATGGCTCTAATCTGATAGTAGTAGTGGGGTGGTAGATGTCTAGACTCCCTTAAGGCTCTAATCTGATAGTGGTAGTGGGGTAGTAGATGTCTATTCTCCCTTATGGCTCTAATCTGATAGTGGTAGTGGGGCAGTAGATGTCTAGACTCCCTTATGGCTCTAATCTTATAGTGGTAGTGGGGTGGTAGATGTCTAGTCTACCTTATGACTCTAATCTGAAAATGGTAGTGGGGCAGTAGATGTCTAGACTCCCTTATGGCTCTAATCTGATAGTGGTAGTGGGGCAGTAGATGTCTAGTCTCCCTTATGGCTCTAATCCGATAGTGGTAGTGGGATGGTAGATGTCTACTCTCCCTTATGGCTCTAATCTGATGTCTATTCTCCCTTATGGCTCTAATCTGATAGTTGTAGTGGGTTGGTAGATGTCTAGTCTCCCTTATGTCTCTAATCTGATATTGGTAGTTGGGTGGTAGATGTATAGTCTCCCTTATGGCTCTAATCTGATAGTGGTAGTGGGGTGGTAGATGTCTAGTCTCCCTTATGGCTCTAATCTGATAGTGTTAGAGGGGCGGCAGATGTCTAGTCTACTTTATGCATCTAATCTGATAGTGGTAGTGGGGCAGTAGATGTCTAGACTCCCTTATGGCTCTAATCTGATAGTGGTATTGGGGCCGTAGATGTCTAGACTCCCTTATGGCTCTAATCTGATAGTGGTAGTTGGGTGGTAGATGTCATTTCTTCCTTATGGCTCTAATCTGATAGTGGTAGTGGGGTGGTAGATGTCTAGTCTCCCTTATGGCTCTAATCTGATAGTGGTAGATGTCTAGTCTCCCTTATTGCTCTATTCTGATAGTGGTTGTGAGGTGGTAGATGTCTACTCTCCCTTATGTCTCTAATCTGATATTGGTAGTTGGGTGGTAGATGTATAGTCTCCCTTATGGCTCTAATCTGATAGTGGTAGTGGGGTGGTAGATGTCTAGTCTCCCTTATGGCTCTAATCTGATAGTGGTAGTGGGGCAGTAGATGTCTAGACTCCCAAATGGCTCTAATCTGATAGTGGTAGATGTCTAGTCTCCCTAATTGCTCTAATCTGATAGTGGTTGTGGGGTGGAGATGTCTAGTCCACTTTATGGCTCTAATCTGATAGTGGTAGTTGGGTGGTAGATGTATATTCTCCCTTATGGCTCTAATCTGTTAGTGGTAGTGGGGTGGTCGATGTCTAGACTCCCTTATTGCTCTAATCTGATAGTGGTATTGGGGTGGTAGATGTCTAGACTCCCTTACGGCTCTAATCTGATAGTGGTAGTGGGGTGGTAGATGTCTAGTCTCCCTTATGACTCTAATCTGATCATGGTAGTGGGGCAGTAGATGTCTAGACTCCCTTATGGCTCTAATCTGATAGTTGTAGTGGGGCAGTAGATGTCTAGTCTCCCTTATGGCTCTAATCTGATAGTGGTAGTGGGATGGTAGATGTCTACTCTCCCTTATGGCTCTAATCTGATAGTGGTAGTGGGGTGGTAGATGTCTATTCTCCCTTATGGCTCTAATCTGATAGTGGTAGATGTCTAGTCTCCCTTATGGCTCTAATCTGATAGTGTTAGAGGGGCGGTAGATGTCTAGTCTCCCTTATGGCTCTAATCTGATAGTGTTAGAGGGGCGGTAGATGTCTAGTCTACTTTATGCATCTAATCTGATAGTGGTAGTGGGGCAGTAGATGTCTAGACTCCCTTATGGCTCTAATCTGATAGTGGTATTGGGGCCGTAGATGTCTAGACTCCCTTATGGCTCTAATCTGATAGTGGTTGTTGGGTGGTAGATGTCTATTCTCCCTTATGGCTCTAATCTGATAGTAGTAGTGGGGTGGTAGATGTCTAGACTCCCTTAAGGCTCTAATCTGATAGTGGTAGTGGGGTAGTAGATGTCTATTCTCCCTTATGGCTCTAATCTGATAGTAGTAGTGGGGTGGTAGATGTCTAGACTCCCTTACGGCTCTAATCTGATAGTGGTAGTGAGGAAGTAGATGTCTAGACTCCCTTATGGCTCTAATCTTATAGTGGTAGTGGGGTGGTAGATGTCTAGTCTACCTTATGACTCTAATCTGAAAATGGTAGTGGGGCAGTAGATGTCTAGACTCCCTTATGGCTCTAATCTGATAGTGGTAGTGGGGCAGTAGATGTCTAGTCTCCCTTATGGCTCTAATCCGATAGTGGTAGTGGGATGGTAGATGTCTAGTCTCCCTTATGTCTCTAATCTGATATTGGTAGTTGGGTGGTAGATGTATAGTCTCCCTTATGGCTCTAATCTGATAGTGGTAGTGGGGTGGTTGATGTCTAGTCTCCCTTATGGCTCTAATCTGATAGTGTTAGAGGGGCGGTAGATGTCTAGTCTACTTTATGCATCTAATCTGATAGTGGTAGTGGGGCAGTAGATGTCTAGACTCCCTTATGGCTCTAATCTGATAGTGGTATTGGGGCCGTAGATGTCTAGACTCCCTTATGGCTCTAATCTGATAGTGGTAGTTGGGTGGTAGATGTAATTTCTTCCTTATGGCTCTAATCTGATAGTGGTAGTGGGGTGGTAGATGTCTAGTCTCCCTTATGGCTCTAATCTGATGGTGGTAGATGTCTAGTCTCCCTTATTGCTCTATTCTGATAGTGGTTGTGAGGTGGTAGATGTCTACTCTCCCTTATGTCTCTAATCTGATATTGGTAGTTGGGTGGTAGATGTCTAGACTCCCTTATGACTCTAATCTGATGTCTTGTCTCCTTTATAGCTCTAATCTGATAGTGGTAGTTGGGTGGTAGATGTCTAGTCTCCCTTATGAATCTTATCTGATAGTGGTATTGGGGCAGTAGATGTCTAGACTCCCTTATGGCTCTAATCTTATAGTGGTAGTGGGGTGGTAGATGTCTAGTCTACCTTATGACTCTAATCTGATAATGGTAGTGGGGCAGTAGATGTCTAGACTCCCTTATGGCTCTAATCTGATAGTGGTAGTGGGGCAGTAGATGTCTATTCTCCTTTATAGCTCTAATCTGATAGTTGTAGTTGGTTGGTAGATGTCTAGTCTCCCTTATGTCTCTAATCTGCTAGTGGTAGTTGGGTGGTAGATGTATAGTCTCCCTTATGTATCTAATCTGATAGTGGTAGTGGGGTGGTAGATTTCTAGTCTCCCTTATGTATCTAATCTGATAGTGGTAGTGGGGTAGTAGATGTCTATTCTCCCTTATGGCTCTAATCTGATAGTAGTAGTGGGGTGGTAGATGTCTAGACTCCCTTACGGCTCTAATCTGATAGTGGTAGTGAGGAAGTAGATGTCTAGACTCCCTTATGGCTTTAATCTGATAGTGGTAGTGGGGTGGTAGATGTCTAGTCTCCCTTATGGCTCTAATCTGATAATGGTAGTGGGGTGGTAGATGTCTAGTCTCCCTTATGAATCTTATCTGATAGTGGTAGTGGGGCAGTAGATGTCTAGACTCCCTTAGTGCTCTAATCTTATAGTGGTATTTGGGTGGTAGATGTCTAGTCTACCTTATGACTCTAATCTGAAAATGGTAGTGGGGCAGTAGATGTCTAGACTCCCTTATGGCTCTAATCTGATAGTGGTAGTGGGGCAGTAGATGTCTAGTCTCCCTTATGGCTCTAATCCGATAGTGGTAGTGGGATGGTAGATGTCTACTCTCCCTTATGGCTCTAATCTGATGTCTATTCTCCCTTATGGCTCTAATCTGATAGTTGTAGTGGGTTGGTAGATGTCTAGTCTCCCTTATGTCTCTAATCTGATATTGGTAGTTGGGTGGTACATTTACATTTACATTTAAGTCATTTAGCAGACGCTCTTATCCAGAGCGACTTACAAATTGGTGCATTCACCTAATGACATCCAGTGGAGCAGCCACTTTACAATAGTGCATCTAAATCTTTTAAGGGGGGGGGGGGGGGGGCAGAAGGATTGCTTTATCCTATCCTAGGTATTCCTTGAAGAGGTGGGGTTTCAGGTGTCTCCGGAAGGTGGTGATTGACTCCGCTGGTAGATGTATAGTCTCCCTTATGGCTCTAATCTGATAGTGGTAGTGGGGTGGTAGATGTCTAGTCTCCCTTATGGCTCTAATCTGATAGTGTTAGAGGGGCGGTAGATGTCTAGTCTACTTTATGCATCTAATCTGATAGTGGTAGTGGGGCAGTAGATGTCTAGACTCCCTTATGGCTCTAATCTGATAGTGGTATTGGGGCCGTAGATGTCTAGACTCCCTTATGGCTCTAATCTGATAGTGGTAGTTGGGTGGTAGATGTCATTTCTTCCTTATGGCTCTAATCTGATAGTGGTAGTGGGGTGGTAGATGTCTAGTCTCCCTTATGGCTCTAATCTGATAGTGGTAGTGGGGTGGTAGATGTCTAGTCTCCCTTATGGCTCTAATCTGATAGTGGTAGTGGGGCAGTAGATGTCTAGACTCCCAAATGGCTCTAATCTGATAGTGGTAGATGTCTAGTCTCCCTAATTGCTCTAATCTGATAGTGGTTGTGGGGTGGAGATGTCTAGTCCACTTTATGGCTCTAATCTGATAGTGGTAGTTGGGTGGTAGATGTATATTCTCCCTTATGGCTCTAATCTGATAGTGGTAGTGGGGTGGTAGATGTCTAGTCTCCCTTATGGCTCTTATCTGATAGTGGTAGTGGGGTAGTAGATGTCTAGTCTCCCTTATGGCTCTAATCTGATAGTGGTAGTGGTGTGGTCGATGTCTAGACTCCCTTATGGCTCTAATCTGATAGTGGTATTGGGGTGGTAGATGTCTAGACTCCCTTACGGCTCTAATCTGATAGTGGTAGTGGGGTGGTAGATGTCTAGTCTCCCTTATGACTCTAATCTGATCATGGTAGTGGGGCAGTAGATGTCTAGACTCCCTTATGGCTCTAATCTGATAGTGGTAGTGGGGCAGTAGATGTCTAGTCTCCCTTATGGCTCTAATCTGATAGTGGTAGTGGGATGGTAGATGTCTACTCTCCCTTATGGCTCTAATCTGATGTCTATTCTCCCTTATGGCTCTAATCTGATAGTGGTATTGGGGTGGTAGATGTCTATTCTCCCTTATGGCTCTAATCTGATAGTGGTAGATGTCTAGTCTCCCTTATGGCTCTAATCTGATAGTGTTAGAGGGGCGGTAGATGTCTAGTCTCCCTTATGGCTCTAATCTGATAGTGTTAGAGGGGCGGTAGATGTCTAGTCTACTTTATGCATCTAATCTGATAGTGGTAGTGGGGCAGTAGATGTCTAGACTCCCTTATGGCTCTAATCTGATAGTGGTATTGGGGCCGTAGATGTCTAGACTCCCTTATTGCTCTAATCTGATAGTGGTTGTTGGGTGGTAGATGTCTATTCTCCCTTATGGCTCTAATATGATAGTAGTAGTGGGGTGGTAGATGTCTAGACTCCCTTATGGCTTTAATCTGATAGTGGTAGTGGGGTGGTAGATGTCTAGTCTCCCTTATGGCTCTAATCTGATAATGGTAGTGGGGTGGTAGATGTCTAGTCTCCCTTATGAATCTTATCTGATAGTGGTAGTGGGGCAGTAGATGTCTAGACTCCCTTATGGCTCTAATCTTATAGTGGTAGTGGGGTGGTAGATGTCTAGTCTACCTTATGACTCTAATCTGATAATGGTAGTGGGGCAGTAGATGTCTAGACTCCCTTATGGCTCTAATCTGATAGTGGTAGTGGGGCAGTAGATGTCTATTCTCCTTTATAGCTCTAATCTGATAGTTGTAGTTGGTTGGTAGATGTCTAGTCTCCCTTATGTCTCTAATCTGATATTGGTAGTTGGGTGGTAGATGTATAGTCTCCCTTATGGCTCTAATCTGCTAGTGGTAGTTGGGTGGTAGATGTATAGTCTCCCTTATGTATCTAATCTGATAGTGGTAGTGGGGTGGTAGATTTCTAGTCTCCCTTATGTATCTAATCTGATAGTGGTAGTGGGGCAGTAGATGTCTATTCTCCCTTATGGCTCTAATCTGATAGTAGTAGTGGGGTGGTATATGTCTACTCTCCCTTATGGCTCTAATCTGATAGTGGTAGTGGGGTGGTAGATTTCTAGTCTCCCTTATGTCTCTAATCTGATATTGGTAGTTGGGTGGTAGATGTATAGTCTCCCTTATGGCTCTAATCTGATAGTGGTAGTGGGGTGGTAGATGTCTAGTCTCCCTTATGGCTCTAATCTGATAGTAGTAGATGTCTAGTCTCCCTTATTGCTCTATTCTGATAGTGGTTGTGAGGTGGTAGATGTCTACTCTCCCTTATGTCTCTAATCTGATATTGGTAGTTGGGTGGTAGATGTCTAGTCTCCCTTATGGCTCTAATCTGATAGTGGTAGTGGGGCAGTAGATGTCTAGACTCCCAAATGGCTCTAATCTGATAGTGGTAGATGTCTAGTCTCCCTAATTGCTCTAATCTGATAGTGGTTGTGGGTTGGAGATGACTAGTCCACTTTATGGCTCTAATCTGATAGTGGTAGTGGGGTGGTAGATGTCTACTCTCCCTTATGTCTCTAATCTGATATTGGTAGTTGGGTGGTAGATGTATAGTCTCCCTTATGGCTCTAATCTGATAGTGGTAGTGGGGTGGTAGATGTCTAGGCTCCCTTATGTATCTAATCTGAAAGTGGTAGTGGGGTGGTAGATGTCTAGACTCCCTTACGGCTCTAATCTGATAGTGGTAGTGGGGTGGTAGATGTCTAGCCTCCCTTATGACTCTAATCTGATAATTGTAGTGGGGTAGTAGATGTCTAGACTCCCTTATGGCTCTAATCTGATAGTGGTAGTGGGGTGGTAGATTTCTATTCTCCCTTATGGCTCTAATCTGATAGTGGTAGTGGGGTAGTAGATGTCTATTCTCCCTTATGGCTCTAATCTGATAGTAGTAGTGGGGTGGTAGATGTCTAGACTCCCTTACGGCTCTAATCTGATAGTGGTAGTGGGGCAGTAGATGTCTAGACTCCCTTATGGCTTTAATCTGATAGTGGTAGTGTGGTGGTAGATGTCTAGTCTCCCTTATGGATCTAATCTGATAATGGTAGTGGGGTGGTAGATGTCTAGTCTCCCTTATGAATCTTATCTGATAGTGGTAGTGGGGCAGTAGATGTCTAGACTCCCTTATGGCTCTAATCTTATAGTGGTAGTGGGGTGGTAGATGTAAAGTCTCCCTTATGCATCTAATCTGATAGTGGTAGTGGTGCCGTAGATGTCTAGACTCCTTTATGGCTCTAATCTGATAGTGGTATTGGGGCCGGTCTAGACTCCCTTATGGCTCTAATCTGATAGTGGTAGATGTCTAGTCTCCCTTATTGCTCTATTCTGATAGTGGTTGTGAGGTGGTAGATGTCTAGACTCCCTTATGGCTCTAATCTTATAGTGGTAGTGGGGTGGTAGATGTCTAGTCTCCCTTATGCATCTAATCTGATAGTGGTAGTGGGGCCGTAGATGTCTAGACTCCCTTATGGCTCTATTCTGATAGTGGTATTGGGGCCGTAGATGTCTAGACTCCCTTATGGCTCTAATCTGATAGTGGTAGATGTCTAGTCTCCCTTATGGCTCTAATCTGATAGTGGGAGATGTATAGTCTCCCTTATGGCTCTAGTCTGATAGTGGTTGTGGGGTGGAGATGTCTAGTCCACTTTATGGCTCTAATCTGATAGTGGTAGTTGGGTGGTAGATGTCTATTTTCCCTTATGGCTCTAATCTGATAGTGGTAGTGGGGTGGTAGATGTCTAGTCTCCCTTATGGCTCTAATCTGATAGTGGTAGATGTCTAGTCTCCCTTATTGCTCTAATCTGATAGTGGTTGTGGGGTGGAGATGTCTAGTCCACTTTATGGCTCTAATCTGATAGTGGTAGTTGGGTGGTAGATGTCTATTCTCCCTTATGGCTCTAATCTGATAGTGGTAGTGGGTTGGTAGATGTCTAGTCTCCCTTATGTCTCTAATCTGATATTGGTAGTTGGGTGGTAGATGTATAGTCTCCCTTATGGCTCTAATCTGATAGTGGTAGTGGGGTGGTAGATGTCTAGTCTCCCTTATGGCTCTAATCTGATAGTGTTAGAGGGGCGGTAGATGTCTATTCTCCCTTATGGGTCTAATCTGATAGTGGTAGTGGGGTGGTAGATGTCTAGTCTCCCTTATGGCTCTAATCCGATAGTGGTAGTGGGGTGGTAGATGTCTACTCTCCCTTATGGCTCTAATCTGATGTCTAGTCTCCCTTATGGCTCTAATCTGATAGTGGTAGTGGTGTGGTAGATGTCTAGTCTCCCTTATGTATCTAATCTGATAGTGGTAGTGGGGTGGTAGATTTCTAGTCTCCCTTATGTATCTAATCTGATAGTGGTAGTGGGGTAGTAGATGTCTATTCTCCCTTATGGCTCTAATCTGATAGTAGTAGTGGGGTGGGAGATGTCTAGTCTCCCTTATTGCTCTAATCTGATAGTGGTTGTGGGGTGGTAGATGTCTATTCTCCCTTATGGCTCTAATCTGATAGTAGTAGTGTGTGGTAGATGTCTAGACTCCCTTACGGCTCTAATCTGATAGTGGTAGTGGGGCAGTAGATGTCTAGACTCCCTTATGGCTTTAATCTGATAGTGGTAGTGGGGCAGTAGATGTCTAGACTCCCTTATGGCTCTAATCTTATAGTGGTAGTGGGGTGGTAGATATCTAGTCTACCTTATGACTCTAATCTGATAATGGAAGTGGGGCAGTAGATGTCTAGACTCCCTTTTGGCTCTAATCTGATAGTGGTAGTGGGGCAGTAGATGTCTAGTCTCCCTTATGTCTCTAATCTGATATTGGTAGTTGGTGGTAGATGTCTAGTCTCCCTTATGGCTCTAATCTGATAGTGGTAGATGTCTAGTCTCCCTTATGGCTCTAATCTGATAGTGTTAGAGGGGCGGTAGATGTCTAGTCTCCCTTATGGCTCTAATCTGATAGTGGTAGATGTCTAGTCTCCCTTATGGCTCTAATCTGATAGTGTTAGAGGGGCGGTAGATGTCTAGTCTCCCTTATGGCTCTAATCTGATAGTGGTAAATGTCTAGTCTCCCTTATTGCTCTAATCTGATAGTGGTTGTGGGGTGGTAGATGTTTAGTCTCCCTTATGGCTCTAATCTGTTAGTGGTAGTGGGGTGGTAGATGTCTAGTCTCCCTTATGGCTCTAATCTGATAGTGGTAGATGTCTAGTCTCCCTTATTGCTCTAATCTGATAGTGGTTGTGGGGTGGAGATGTCTAGTCCACTTTATGGCTCTAATCTCATAGTGGTAGTTGGGTGGTAGATGTCTATTCTCCCTTATGGCTCTAATCTGATAGTGGTATTGGGGCCGTAGATGTCTAGTCTCCCTTATGGCTCTAATCTGATAGTGGTTGTGGGGTGGAGATGTCTATTCTCCCTTATGGCTCTAATCTGATAGTGGTAGTGGGGTGGTAGATGTCTAGACTCCCTTATGGCTCTAATCTGGTAGTGGTAGATGTCTAGTCTCCCTTATTGCTCTAATCTGATATTGGTAGTGGGATGGTAGATGTCTACTCTCCCTTATGGCTCTAATCTGATAGTGGTAGTGGGGTGGTAGATGTATATTCTCCCTTATGGCTCTAATCTGATAGTGGTAGTTGGGTGGTAGATGTATATTCTCCCTTATGGCTCTAATCTGATAGTGGTAGTGGGGTGGTAGATGTCTAGTCTCCCTTATGGCTCTTATCTGATAGTGGTAGTGGGGTAGTAGATGTCTAGTCTCCCTTATGGCTCTAATCTGATAGTGGTAGTGGTGTGGTCGATGTCTAGACTCCCTTATGGCTCTAATCTGATAGTGGTATTGGGGCAGTAGATGTCTAGACTCCCTTATGGCTCTAATCTGATAGTGGTAGTGGGGTGGTAGATGTCTAGTCTCCCTTATGGCTCTTATCTGATAGTGGTAGTGGGGTAGTAGATGTCTATTCTACCTTATGGCTCTTATCTGATAGTGTTAGTGGGGTAGTAGATGTCTATTCTCCCTTATGGCTCTAATCTGATAGTGGTAGTGGGGCGGTAGATGTCTAGACTCCCTAATGGCTCTAATCTGATAGTGGTAGTGGGGCGGAAGATGTCTAGTCTCCCTTATGACTCTAATCTGATAATTGTAGTGGGGTAGTAGATGTCTAGACTCCCTTATGGCTCTAATCTGATAGTGGTAGTGGGGTGGTAGATTTCTATTCTCCCTTATGGCTCTAATCTGATAGTGGTAGTGGGGTGGTAGATGTCTACTCTCCCTTATGTCTCTAATCTGATATTGGTATTTGGGTGGTAGATGTAAAGTCTCCCTTATGGCTCTAATCTGATAGTGGTAGTGGGGTGGTAGATGTCTAGTCTCCCTTATGGCTCTAATCTGATAGTGGTGGTGGGGCAGTAGATGTCTAGACTCCCAAATGGCTCTAATCTGATAGTGGTAGTCGTGTGGTAGATGTCTAGACTCCCTTATGGCTCTAATCTGATAATGATAGTGGGGTGGTAGATGTCTAGTCTCCCTTATGGCTCTAATCTGATAGTGATAGATGTCCAGTCTCCCTTATTGCTCTAATCTGATAGTGGAAGTTGGGTGGTAGATGTCTAGTCTCCCTTATGGGTCTAATCTGATAGTGGTAGTGGGGTGGTAGATGTCTAGTCTCCCTTATGGCTCTAATCCGATAGTGGTAGTGGGGTGGTAGAAGTCTATTCTCCCTTATGGCTCTAATCTGATGTCTAGTCTACTTTAGAGCTCTAATCTGATAGTGGAAGTGGGTTGGTAGATGTCTAGTCTCCCTTATGTCTCTAATCTGATATTGGTAGCTGGGTGGTAGAAGTCTATTCTCCCTTATGGCTCTACTCTGATAGTGGTAGTGGGGTGGTAGATGTCTAGACTCCCTTATGGCTCTAATCTGGTAGTGGTAGATGTCTAGTCTCCCTTATTGCTCTAATCTGATAGTGGTAGTGGGATGGTAGATGTCTACTCTCCCTTATGGCTCTAATCTGATAGTGGTAGTGGGGTGGTAGATGTCTAGTCTCCCTTATGGCTCTTATCTGATAGTGGCAGTGGGGTGGTAGATGTATATTCTCCCTTATGGCTCTAATCTGATAGTGGTAGTGGGGTTGTAGATGTCTAGTCTCCCTTATGGCTCTAATCTGATAGTAGTAGTGGTGTGGTCGATGTCTAGACTCCCTTATGGCTCTAATCTGATAGTGCTAGTGGGGTGGTAGATGTCTACTCTGCTTTATGGCTCTAATCTGATGTCTAGTCTTCTTTATAGCTCTAATCTGATAGTGGTAGTGGGTTGGTAGATGCCTAGTCTCCGTTATGTCTCTAATCTGAAAGTGGTAGTGGGGTAGTAGATGTCTATTCTCCCTTATGGCTCTAATCTGATAGTGGTAGTGGGGTGGTAGATGTCTACTCTCCTTTATGGCTCTAATCTGATGTCTAGTCTCCTTTATAGCTCTAATCTGAGAGTGGTAGGGGGTTGGTAGATGTCTAGTCTCCCGTATGGCTCTAAACTGATAGTGGTAGTGGGGTGGTAGATGTCTACTCTGCTTTATGGCTCTAATCTGATGTCTAGTCTTCTTTGTAGCTCTAATCTGATAGGTGTAGTGGGTTGGTAGATGCCTAGTCTCCGTTATATCTCTAATCTGATAGTGGTAGTGGGGTAGTAGATGTCTATTCTCCTTTATGGCTCTAATCTGATAGTGGTAGTGGGGTGGTAGATGTCTACTCTCCATTATGGCTCTAATCTGATAGTGGTAGTGGGGTGGTACATGTCTAGTCTTCTTTATGGCTCTACTTTGATAGTGGTAGATGTCTAATCTCCTTTATTGCTCTAATCTGATAGTGGTAGTGGGGTGGTAGATGTCTAGTCTCCTTTATAGCTCTAATCTGATAGTGGTATTGGGGTGGTAGATGTCTGGTCTCCCTTATGGCTCCAATCTGATAGTGGTAGTGGGTTGGTAGATGTCTAGTCTCCCTGATGTCTCTAATCTGATAGTGGTAGTGGGGTGGTAGATGTCTAGTCTCCCTGATGTCTCTAATCTGATAGTGGTAGTGGGGTGGTAGATGTCTAGTCTCCCTTATGGCTCTAATCTGATAGTGGTAGTGGGGTGGTAGATTTCTATTCTCCCTTATGGCTCTAATCTGATAGTGGTAGTGGGGTGGTAGATGTCTAGACTCTCTTATGGCTCTAATCTGATAGTGGTAGTGGGACAGTAGATGTCTAGTCTCCCTTATGGCTCTAATCTTATAATGGTAGTGGGGCAGTAGATGTCTAGACTCCCTTATGGCACTAATCTGTTAGTGGTATTGGGGCATTAGATGTCTAGTCTCCCTTATGGGTCTTATCTGATAGTGGTAGTGGGGTGGTAGAAGTCTACTCTCCCTTATGGCTCTAATCTGTTGTCTAGTCTCCTTTATAGCTCTAATCTGATAGTGGAATTGGGTTGGTAGATGTCTAGTCTCCCTTATGGCTCTAATCTGATAGTGGCAGTGGGGCAGAAGATGTCTAGTCTCCCTTATGGCTCTAATCCGATAGTGGTAGTGGGGTGGTAGAAGTCTATTCTCCCTTATGGCTCTAATCTGATGTCTAGTCTACTTTAGAACTCTAATCTGATAGTGGAAGTGGGTTGGTAGATGTCTAGTCTCCCTTATGGCTCTAATCTAATAGTGGTTGTGGGGTGGAAGATGTCTATTCTCCCTTATGGCTCTAATCTGATGTCTAGGCTCCTTTATAGCTCAAATTTGACAGTGGTAGTTGGGTGGTAGATGTCTATTCTCCCTTATGGCTCTAATCTGATAGTGGTAGTGGGTTGGTAGATGTCTAGTCTCCCGTATGGCTCTAAACTGATAGTGGTAGTGGGGTGGTAGATGTCTACTCTGCTTTATGGCTCTAATCTGATGTCTAGTCTTCTTTGTAGCTCTAATCTGATAGGTGTAGTGGGTTGGTAGATGCCTAGTCTCCGTTATATCTCTAGTCTGATAGTGGTAGTGAGGTGGTAGATGTCTAGCATCCCTTATGGCTCTTATCTGATAGTGGTAGTGGGGTGGTAGATGTCTAGTCTCCTTTATTGCTCTAATTTGATAGTTGTAGATGTCTAGACTCCCTTATGGCTTTAATCTGATAGTGGTAGTGGGGTGGTAGATGTCTAGTCTCCCTTATGACTCTAATCTGATAGTGGTAGTGGGGTGGTAGATGTCTAGACTCCCTTATGGCTCTTATCTGATAGTGGTAGTGGGGTGGTAGAAGTCTACTCTCCCTTATGGCTCTAATCTGATAGTGGAATTGGGTTGGTAGATGTCTAGACTCCCTTATGTCTCTAATCCAATATTGGTAGTGGGGTGGTAGGTGTCTAGACTCCCTTATGGCTCTAATCTGATAATGGTAGTGGGGTGGTAGGTGTCTAGACTCCCTTATGGCTCTAATCTGATAATGGTAGTGGGGTGGTAGATGTCTAGACTCCCTTATGGCTCTAATCTGATAGTGTTAGTGGGACAGCAGATGTCTAGACTCCCTTATGGTTCTAATCTGATAATGGTCGTGGTGTGGTAGATGTCTAGACTCCCTTATGGCTCTAATCTGATAGTGGTAGTGGGTCGGTAGATGTCTAGTCTCCCTTATGGATCTAATCTGATAGTGGTAGTGTGGTGGTAGATGTCTAGTCTCCTTTATGGCTCTACTTTGTTAGTGGTAGATGTCTAGTCTCCCTTATTGCTCTAATCTGATAGTGGTAGTCGGATGGTAGATGTCTAGACTCCCTTATGACTCTAATCTGATGTCTTGTCTCCTTTATAGCTCTAATCTGATAGTGGTAGTGGGTTGGTAGATGTCCAGACTCCCTTATGGCTGTAATCTGATAGAGTTAGTGGGGCAGTAGATGTCTAGACTCCCTTATGGCTCTAATCTGATAATGGTAGTGGTGTGGTAGATGTCTAGACTCCCTTATGGCTCTAATCTGATAGTGGTAGTGGGGTGGTAGATGTCTAGTCTCCCTTATGACTCTAATCTGATAGTGGTAGTGAGGTGGTAGATGTCTAGCATCCCTTATGGCTCTAATCTCATAGTGTTCGTGGGGTGTTAGATGTCTAGACTCCCTTATGGCTCTAATCTGATAATGGTAGTGGGGTGGTAGATGTCTAGTCTTCCTTATGGCTCTAATCTGATAGTGGTAGTGAGGTGGTAGATGTCTAGCATCCCTTATGGCTCTAATCTGATAGTGGTAGTGGGGTGGTAGATGTCTAGACTCCCTTATGGCTCTAATCTGATAGTGGTTGTGACGTGGTAGATGTCTAGTATCCCGTATGGCTCTAATCTCATAGTGTTCGTGGGGTGTTAGATGTCTAGACTCCCTTATGGCTCTAATCTGATAGTGGTAGTGAGGTGGTAGATGTCTAGTATCCCTTATGGCTCTTATCTGATAGTGGTAGCGGGGTGGTAGATGTCTAGTCACTTTTATTGCTCTAATTTGATAGTTGTAGATGTCTAGTCTACCTTATTGCTCTAATCTGATAGTGGTAGTGGGGCAGTAGATGTCTAGACTCCCTTATGGCTCTAATCTGATAATGGTAGTGGTGTGGTAGATGTCTAGACTCCCTTATGGCTCTAATCTGATAGTGGTAGTGAGGTGGTAGATGTCTAGCATCCCTTATGGCTTTAATCTGATAGTGGTAGTGGGGTGGTAGATGTCTAGTCTCCCTTATGACTCTAATCTGATGTCTTGTCTCCTTTATAGCTCTAATCTGATAGTGGTAGTGGTGTGGTAGATGTCTAGTCTCCTTTATTGCTCTAATTTGATAGTTGTAGATGTCTAGACTCCCTTATGGCTCTAATCTGATAGTGGTAGTGGGGTGGTAGATGTCTAGACTCCCTTATGACTCTAATCTGATGTCTTGTCTCCTTTATAACTCTAATCTGATAGTGGTAGTGGGTTGGTAGATGTCTAGACTCCCTTATGGCTCTAATCTGATAGTGGTAGTGAGGTGGTAGATGTCTAGTATCCCTTATTGCTCTAATCTGATAGTGGTAGTGGGGTGGTAGATGTCTCGTCTCCTTTAGAACTCTAATCTGATAGTGGTATTGGGGCAGTAGATGTCTAGACTCCCTTATGGCTCTAGTCTGATAGTGGTAGATGTCTAGTCTCCCTTATGGCTCTAATCTGATAGTGGTAGTGAGGTGGTAGATGTCTAGTATCCCTTATGGCTCTTATCTGATAGTGGTAGCGGGGTGGTAGATGTCTAGTCACTTTTATTGCTCTAATTTGATAGTTGTAGATGTCTAGTCTACCTTATTGCTCTAATCTGATAGTGGTAGTGGGGCAGTAGATGTCTAGACTCCCTTATGGCTCTAATCTGATAATGGTAGTGGTGTGGTAGATGTCTAGACTCCCTTATGGCTCTAATCTGATAGTGGTAGTGGGGTGGTAGATGTCTAGACTCCCTTATGACTCTAATCTGATAGTTAGCAGGGTAGTATATGTATAGACTCCCTTATGGCTCTAATCTGATAGTGGTAGTGGTGTGGTAGATGTCTAGACTCCCTTATGGCTCTAATCTGATAGTGGTAGATGTCTAGTCTCCCTTATGACTCTAATCTGATGTCTTGTCTCCTTTATAGCTCTAATCTGATAGTGGTAGTTGGGTGGTAGATGTCTAGTCTCCTTTATTGCTCTAATTTGATAGTTGTAGATGTCTAGACTCCCTTATGCCTCTAATCTGATAGTGGTAGTGGGGTGGTAGATGTCTACTCTCCCATATGGCTCTAATCCGATGTCTTGTCTCCTTTATAGCTCTAATCTGATAGTGGTAGTGGGTTGGTAGATGTCTAGACTCCCTTATGGCTCTAATCTGATAGTGGTAGTGGGGTGGTAGATGTCTAGAATCCCTTATGGCTCTAATCTGATAGTGATAGTGGGGTGGTATATGTCTAGACTCCCTTATGACTCTAATCTGATAGTGGTAGTGGGGCAGTAGATGTCTAGACTCCCTTATGACTCTAATCCGATGTCTTATCTCCTTTATAGCTCTAATCTGATAGTGGTAGTGGGTTGGTAGATGTCTAGACTCCCTTATGGCTCTAATCTGATAGTGGTTGTGACGTGGTAGATGTCTAGTATCCCGTATGGCTCTAATCTCATAGTGTTCGTGGGGTGTTAGATGTCTAGACTCCCTTATGGCTCTAATCTGATAATGGTAGTGGGGTGGTAGATGTCTAGTCTTCCTTATGGCTCTAATCTGATAGTGGTAGTGGGGTGGTAGATGTCTACTCTCCATTATGGCTCTAATCTGATAGTGGTAGTGGGGTGGTAGATGTCTAGCATCCCTTATGGCTCTTATCTGATGTCTTGTCTCCTTTATAACTCTAATCTGAAAGTGGTAGTGGGGCAGTAGATGTCTAGACTCCCTTATGACTCTAATCTGATAGTGGTAGTGGGGTGGAAGATGTCTAGTCTCCCTTATGACTCTAATCTGATAATGGTAGTGGGGCAGTAGATGTCTAGACTCCCTTATGGCTCTAATCTGATAGTGGTAGTGAGGTGGTAGATGTCTAGCATCCCTTATGGCTCTTATCTGATAGTGGTAGTGGGGTGGTAGATGTCTAGTCTCCTTTATTGCTCTAATTTGATAGTTGTAGATGTCTAGTCTACCTTATTGCTCTAATCTGATAGTGGTAGTGGGGCAGTAGATGTCTAGACTCCCTTATGGCTCTAATCTGATAATGGTAGTGGTGTGGTAGATGTCTAGACTCCCTTATGGCTCTAATCTGATAGTGGTAGTGGGGTGGTAGATGTCTAGACTCCTTTATGACTCTAATCTGATAGTTAGTGGGGTAGTATATGTATAGACTCCATATGGCTCTAATCTGATAGTGATAGTGGGGCAGTATATGTCTAGACTCCCTTAAGGCTCTAATCTGATAGTGGTAGTGGTGTGGTAGATGTCTAGACTCCCTTATGGCTTTAATCTGATAGTGGTAGTGGGGTGGTAGATGTCTAGTCTCCCTTATGACTCTAATCTGATGTCTTGTCTCCTTTATAGCTCTAATCTGATAGTGGTAGTGGTGTGGTAGATGTCTAGTCTCCTTTATTGCTCTAATTTGATAGTTGTAGATGTCTAGACTCCCTTATGGCTCTAATCTGATAGTGGTAGTGGGGTGGTAGATGTCTAGACTCCCTTATGACTCTAATCTGATGTCTTGTCTCCTTTATAACTCTAATCTGATAGTGGTAGTGGGTTGGTAGATGTCTAGACTCCCTTATGGCTCTAATCTGATAGTGGTAGTGGGGTGGTAGATGTCTAGACTCCCTTATGACTCTAATCTGATGTCTTGTCTCCTTTATAACTCTAATCTGAAAGTGGTAGTGGGGCAGTAGATGTCTAGACTCCCTTATGACTCTAATCTGATAGTGGTAGTGGGGTGGAAGATGTCTAGTCTCCCTTATGACTCTAATCTGATAATGGTAGTGGGGCAGTAGATGTCTAGACTCCCTTATGGCTCTAATCTGATAGTGGTAGTGAGGTGGTAGATGTCTAGCATCCCTTATGGCTCTTATCTGATAGTGGTAGTGGGGTGGTAGATGTCTAGTCTCCTTTATTGCTCTAATTTGATAGTTGTAGATGTCTAGTCTACCTTATTGCTCTAATCTGATAGTTAGTGGGGTAGTATATGTATAGACTCCATATGGCTCTAATCTGATAGTGATAGTGGGGCAGTATATGTCTAGACTCCCTTAAGGCTCTAATCTGATAGTGGTAGTGGTGTGGTAGATGTCTAGACTCCCTTATGGCTTTAATCTGATAGTGGTAGTGGGGTGGTAGATGTCTAGTCTCCCTTATGACTCTAATCTGATGTCTTGTCTCCTTTATAGCTCTAATCTGATAGTGGTAGTGGTGTGGTAGATGTCTAGTATCCCTTATTGCTCTAATCTGATAGTGGTAGTGGGGTGGTAGATGTCTCGTCTCCTTTAGAACTCTAATCTGATAGTGGTATTGGGGCAGTAGATGTCTAGACTCCCTTATGGCTCTAGTCTGATAGTGGTAGATGTCTAGTCTCCCTTATGGCTCTAATCTGATAGTGGTAGTGAGGTGGTAGATGTCTAGTATCCCTTATGGCTCTTATCTGATAGTGGTAGCGGGGTGGTAGATGTCTAGTCACTTTTATTGCTCTAATTTGATAGTTGTAGATGTCTAGTCTACCTTATTGCTCTAATCTGATAGTGGTAGTGGGGCAGTAGATGTCTAGACTCCCTTATGGCTCTAATCTGATAATGGTAGTGGTGTGGTAGATGTCTAGACTCCCTTATGGCTCTAATCTGATAGTGGTAGTGGGGTGGTAGATGTCTAGACTCCCTTATGACTCTAATCTGATAGTTAGCAGGGTAGTATATGTATAGACTCCCTTATGGCTCTAATCTGATAGTGGTAGTGGTGTGGTAGATGTCTAGACTCCCTTATGGCTCTAATCTGATAGTGGTAGTGGGGTGGTAGATGTCTAGTCTCCCTTATGACTCTAATCTGATGTCTTGTCTCCTTTATAACTCTAATCTGAAAGTGGTAGTGGGGCAGTAGATGTCTAGACTCCCTTATGACTCTAATCTGATAGTGGTAGTGGGGTGGAAGATGTCTAGTCTCCCTTATGACTCTAATCTGATAATGGTAGTGGGGCAGTAGATGTCTAGACTCCCTTATGGCTCTAATCTGATAGTGGTAGTGAGGTGGTAGATGTCTAGCATCCCTTATGGCTCTTATCTGATAGTGGTAGTGGGGTGGTAGATGTCTAGTCTCCTTTATTGCTCTAATTTGATAGTTGTAGATGTCTAGTCTACCTTATTGCTCTAATCTGATAGTTAGTGGGGTAGTATATGTATAGACTCCATATGGCTCTAATCTGATAGTGATAGTGGGGCAGTATATGTCTAGACTCCCTTAAGGCTCTAATCTGATAGTGGTAGTGGTGTGGTAGATGTCTAGACTCCCTTATGGCTTTAATCTGATAGTGGTAGTGGGGTGGTAGATGTCTAGTCTCCCTTATGACTCTAATCTGATGTCTTGTCTCCTTTATAGCTCTAATCTGATAGTGGTAGTGGTGTGGTAGATGTCTAGTATCCCTTATTGCTCTAATCTGATAGTGGTAGTGGGGTGGTAGATGTCTCGTCTCCTTTAGAACTCTAATCTGATAGTGGTATTGGGGCAGTAGATGTCTAGACTCCCTTATGGCTCTAGTCTGATAGTGGTAGATGTCTAGTCTCCCTTATGGCTCTAATCTGATAGTGGTAGTGAGGTGGTAGATGTCTAGTATCCCTTATGGCTCTTATCTGATAGTGGTAGCGGGGTGGTAGATGTCTAGTCACTTTTATTGCTCTAATTTGATAGTTGTAGATGTCTAGTCTACCTTATTGCTCTAATCTGATAGTGGTAGTGGGGCAGTAGATGTCTAGACTCCCTTATGGCTCTAATCTGATAATGGTAGTGGTGTGGTAGATGTCTAGACTCCCTTATGGCTCTAATCTGATAGTGGTAGTGGGGTGGTAGATGTCTAGACTCCCTTATGACTCTAATCTGATAGTTAGCAGGGTAGTATATGTATAGACTCCCTTATGGCTCTAATCTGATAGTGGTAGTGGTGTGGTAGATGTCTAGACTCCCTTATGGCTCTAATCTGATAGTGGTAGTGGGGTGGTAGATGTCTAGTCTCCCTTATGACTCTAATCTGATGTCTTGTCTCCTTTATAGCTCTAATCTGATAGTGGTAGTGGGTTGGTAGATGTCTAGACTCCCTTATGGCTCTAATCTGATAGTGGTAGTGGGGTGGTAGATGTCTACTCTCCCATATGGCTCTAATCCGATGTCTTGTCTCCTTTATAGCTCTAATCTGATAGTGGTAGTGGGTTGGTAGATGTCTAGACTCCCTTATGGCTCTAATCTGATAGTGGTAGTGGGGTGGTAGATGTCTAGTCTCCTTTATTGCTCTAATTTGATAGTTGTAGATGTCTAGACTCCCTTATGCCTCTAATCTGATAGTGGTAGTGGGGTGGTAGATGTCTACTCTCCCATATGGCTCTAATCCGATGTCTTGTCTCCTTTATAGCTCTAATCTGATAGTGGTAGTGGGTTGGTAGATGTCTAGACTCCCTTATGGCTCTAATCTGATAGTGGTAGTGGGGTGGTAGATGTCTAGAATCCCTTATGGCTCTAATCTGATAGTGGTAGTGGGACAGTAGATGTCTATTCTCCCTTATGGCTCTAATCTGATAGTGGCAGATGTCTAGTCTCCCTTATTGCTCTAATCTGATAGTGGTTGTGGTGTGGTAGATGTCTATTCTCCATTATGTCTCTAATCTGATAGTAGTATTGGGGCAGTAGATGCCTAGTCTCCCTTATGGCTCTAATCTGATAGTGGTAGTGGGGTGGTAGATGTCTAGTCTCCCTTATGGCTCTAATCTGATGTCTTGTCTCCTTTATAGCTCTATTCTGATAGTGGTAGTGGGGCAGTAGATGTCTAGACTCCCTTATGACTCTAATCTGATAGTGTTAGTGGGACAGTAGATGTCTAGTCTCCCTTATGGATCTAATCTGATAGTGGTAGTGTGGTGGTAGATGTCTAGTCTCCTTTATGGCTCTACTTTGTTAGTGGTAGATGTCTAGTCTCCCTTATTGCTCTAATCTGATAGTGGGGTAGTAAATGTCTATTCTCCCTTATGGCTCTAATCTGATATTGGTAGTGGGGTGGTAGATGTCTAGACTCCCTTAAGGCTCTAATCTGATAGTGGTAGATGTCTAGTCTCCCTTATGACTCTAATCTGATAGTGGTAGTGGGGCAGTAGATGTCTAGACTCCCTTATGACTCTAATCTGATGTCTTGTCTCCTTTATAGCTCTAATCTGAAAGTGGTAGTGGGGCAGTAGATGTCTAGACTCCCTTATGACTCTAATCTGATAGAGTTAGTGCGGAAGTAGATGTCTAGACTCCCTTATGGCTCTAATCTGATAGTGGTAGTGGGGTGGTAGATGTCTAGACTCCCTTATGACTCTAATCTGATGTCTTGTCTCCTTTATAACTCTAATCTGAAAGTGGTAGTGGGGCAGTAGATGTCTAGACTCCCTTATGACTCTAATCTGATAGTGGTAGTGGGGTGGAAGATGTCTAGTCTCCCTTATGACTCTAATCTGATAATGGTAGTGGGGCAGTAGATGTCTAGACTCCCTTATGGCTCTAATCTGATAGTGGTAGTGAGGTGGTAGATGTCTAGCATCCCTTATGGCTCTTATCTGATAGTGGTAGTGGGGTGGTAGATGTCTAGTCTCCTTTATTGCTCTAATTTGATAGTTGTAGATGTCTAGTCTACCTTATTGCTCTAATCTGATAGTTAGTGGGGTAGTATATGTATAGACTCCATATGGCTCTAATCTGATAGTGATAGTGGGGCAGTATATGTCTAGACTCCCTTAAGGCTCTAATCTGATAGTGGTAGTGGTGTGGTAGATGTCTAGACTCCCTTATGGCTTTAATCTGATAGTGGTAGTGGGGTGGTAGATGTCTAGTCTCCCTTATGACTCTAATCTGATGTCTTGTCTCCTTTATAGCTCTAATCTGATAGTGGTAGTGGTGTGGTAGATGTCTAGTATCCCTTATTGCTCTAATCTGATAGTGGTAGTGGGGTGGTAGATGTCTCGTCTCCTTTAGAACTCTAATCTGATAGTGGTATTGGGGCAGTAGATGTCTAGACTCCCTTATGGCTCTAGTCTGATAGTGGTAGATGTCTAGTCTCCCTTATGGCTCTAATCTGATAGTGGTAGTGAGGTGGTAGATGTCTAGTATCCCTTATGGCTCTTATCTGATAGTGGTAGCGGGGTGGTAGATGTCTAGTCACTTTTATTGCTCTAATTTGATAGTTGTAGATGTCTAGTCTACCTTATTGCTCTAATCTGATAGTGGTAGTGGGGCAGTAGATGTCTAGACTCCCTTATGGCTCTAATCTGATAATGGTAGTGGTGTGGTAGATGTCTAGACTCCCTTATGGCTCTAATCTGATAGTGGTAGTGGGGTGGTAGATGTCTAGACTCCCTTATGACTCTAATCTGATAGTTAGCAGGGTAGTATATGTATAGACTCCCTTATGGCTCTAATCTGATAGTGGTAGTGGTGTGGTAGATGTCTAGACTCCCTTATGGCTCTAATCTGATAGTGGTAGTGGGGTGGTAGATGTCTAGTCTCCCTTATGACTCTAATCTGATGTCTTGTCTCCTTTATAGCTCTAATCTGATAGTGGTAGTGGGTTGGTAGATGTCTAGACTCCCTTATGGCTCTAATCTGATAGTGGTAGTGGGGTGGTAGATGTCTACTCTCCCATATGGCTCTAATCCGATGTCTTGTCTCCTTTATAGCTCTAATCTGATAGTGGTAGTGGGTTGGTAGATGTCTAGACTCCCTTATGGCTCTAATCTGATAGTGGTAGTGGGGTGGTAGATGTCTAGTCTCCTTTATTGCTCTAATTTGATAGTTGTAGATGTCTAGACTCCCTTATGCCTCTAATCTGATAGTGGTAGTGGGGTGGTAGATGTCTACTCTCCCATATGGCTCTAATCCGATGTCTTGTCTCCTTTATAGCTCTAATCTGATAGTGGTAGTGGGTTGGTAGATGTCTAGACTCCCTTATGGCTCTAATCTGATAGTGGTAGTGGGGTGGTAGATGTCTAGAATCCCTTATGGCTCTAATCTGATAGTGGTAGTGGGACAGTAGATGTCTATTCTCCCTTATGGCTCTAATCTGATAGTGGCAGATGTCTAGTCTCCCTTATTGCTCTAATCTGATAGTGGTTGTGGTGTGGTAGATGTCTATTCTCCATTATGTCTCTAATCTGATAGTAGTATTGGGGCAGTAGATGCCTAGTCTCCCTTATGGCTCTAATCTGATAGTGGTAGTGGGGTGGTAGATGTCTAGTCTCCCTTATGGCTCTAATCTGATGTCTTGTCTCCTTTATAGCTCTATTCTGATAGTGGTAGTGGGGCAGTAGATGTCTAGACTCCCTTATGACTCTAATCTGATAGTGTTAGTGGGACAGTAGATGTCTAGTCTCCCTTATGGATCTAATCTGATAGTGGTAGTGTGGTGGTAGATGTCTAGTCTCCTTTATGGCTCTACTTTGTTAGTGGTAGATGTCTAGTCTCCCTTATTGCTCTAATCTGATAGTGGGGTAGTAAATGTCTATTCTCCCTTATGGCTCTAATCTGATATTGGTAGTGGGGTGGTAGATGTCTAGACTCCCTTAAGGCTCTAATCTGATAGTGGTAGATGTCTAGTCTCCCTTATGACTCTAATCTGATAGTGGTAGTGGGGCAGTAGATGTCTAGACTCCCTTATGACTCTAATCTGATGTCTTGTCTCCTTTATAGCTCTAATCTGAAAGTGGTAGTGGGGCAGTAGATGTCTAGACTCCCTTATGACTCTAATCTGATAGAGTTAGTGCGGCAGTAGATGTCTAGACTCCCTTATGGCTCTAATCTGATACTGGTAGTGGGGTGGTAGATGTCTAGTCTCCCTTATGACCTTATGACTCTAATCCGATAGTGGTAGTGGGGCAGTAGATGTCTAGACTCCCTTATGGCTCTAATCTGATAGTGGTAGTAGGGTGGTAGATGTCTAGACTCCCTTATGGCTCTAATCTGATAGTGGTAGTGGGGTGGTAGATGTCTAGTCTCCCTTATGGCTCTAATCTGATAGTGGGGTAGTAGATGTCTAGTCTCCCTTATGGCTATAGGGCATATGACCGCGGTCTACAGTAGAGTATCATATAGGGAATAGGGCCCTGGTCTAAAGTAGAGTTTTATATAGGGAATAGGGCCCTGGTCTAAAGTAGAGTATTATATAGGGAAGAGGGCCCTGGTCTAAAGTAGAGTATTATATAGGGAATAAGGCCCTGGTCTAAAGTAGAGTATTATATAGGGAATAGGGCTCTGGTCTAAAGTAGAGTATTATATAGGGAATAGGGCCCTGGTCTAAAGTAGAGTATTATATAGGGAATAGTGCCCTGGTCTACAGTAGAGTATTATATAGGGATTAGTGCCCTGGTCTACAGTAGAATATTATATAGGGAATAGTACCCTGGTCTAAAGTAGAGTATTATATAGGGAATAAGGGCCTTGTCTAAAGTAGAGTATTTTATAGGGAATAGGGCTCTGGTCTTAAGTAGAGTATTATATAGGGAATAGGACTCTGGTCTAAAGTAGAGTATTATATAGGGCATATGACCGTGGTCTACAGTAGAGTATTATATAGGGAATAGGGCCCTGGTCTAAAGTAGAGTTTTATATAGGGAATAGGGCCCTGGTCTAAAGTAGAGTATTATATAGGGAAGAGGGCCCTGGTCTAAAGTAGAGTATTATATAGGGAATAAGGCCCTGGTCTAAAGTAGAGTATTATATAGGGAATAGGGCCTTGGTCTAAAGTAGAGTATTATATAGGGAATAGGGCTCTGGTCTAAAGTAGAGTATTATATAGGGAATAGGGCCCTGGTCTAAAGTAGAGTATTACATAAGGAATAGGGCCCTGGTCTGAGTAGAGTATTATATAGGGAATAGGGCCCTGGTCTACAGTAGAGTAGTACTACGGCCTCCTCCACGTCTCCTGATGTACTGGCCTGTCTCCGGGTAGCGCCTGCATGCTCTGGGCACTACGCGGACAGACACAGCAAACCTTTTTGCCACAGTTCGCATTGATGTGCCATCCTGGATGAATTGTACTAACCTGAGCCACTTGTGTGGGTTATAGACTCCGTCTCATGCTACCACTAGAGTGAGAGCACCACCAGCATTCAAAAGTGACCAAAACATCAGCCAGGAAGCATAGGAACTGAGAAGTGGTCTGTGGTCACCACCTGCAGAATCACTCCTGTTTTGGGGGGTGTCTTGCTAATTGCCTATAATTTCCACCTTTTGTCTATTCCATTTGCACAACAGCATGTGAAATTTATTGTCAATCAGTGTTGCTTCCTAAGTGGACAGTTTGATTTCACAGAAGTGTGATTGACTTGGAGTTACATTGTGTTGTTTAAGTGTTCCCTTTATTTTTTTGAGCAGTGTATTATGGGAGACCAGCTAGATCTACTGTCTCTATTATATTGTGGGAGACCAGGTAGATCTAATGTCTCTATTATATGACAGACCAGCTAGATCTACTGTCTCTATTATATTATGACAGACCAACTAGATCTACTGTCTCTAATATATTATGACAGACCAGCTAGAACTACTGTCTCTAATATATTATGACAGACCAGCTAGAACTACTGTCTCTATTATATTATGGGAGACCAGGTAGATCTAATGTCTCTATTATATGACAGACCAGCTAGATCTACTGTCTCTATTATATTATGACAGACCAACTAGATCTACTGTCTCTAATATTTTATGACAGACCAGCTAGAACTACTGTCTCTATTATATTATGGGAGACCAGGTAGATCTAATGTCTCTATTATATTATGACAGACCAGCTAGATCTACTGTCTCTAATATATTATGACAGACCAGCTAGATCTACTGTCTCTATTATATCATGACAGACCAGCTAGATCTATTGTCTCTATTATATTATGACAGACCAGCTAGATCTAGTGTCTCTATTATATTATGACAGACCAGCTAGATCTACTGTCTCTATTATATGACAGATCAGCTAGATCTATCGTCTCTAATATATTATGACAGACCAGCTAGATCTACTGTCTCTATCATATGACAGATCAGCTAGATCTATTGTCTCTAGTATATTATGACAGATCAGCTAGATCTACTGTCTCTATTATATTATGACAGACCAGCTAGATCTACTGTCTCTATTATATTATGACAGACCAGCTAGATCTACTGTCTAATTTATATTATGACAGACCAGCTAGATCTACTGTCTCTAATATATGACAGACCAGCTAGATCTACTGTCTCTACTATATTATGACAGACCAGCTAGATCTACTGTCTCTATATTATGACAGCCCAGCACAATCTACTGTCTCTATTATATTATGACAGACCAGCTAGATCTACTGTCTAATTTAAATTATGACAGAACAGCTAGATCTACTGTCTCTACTATATTATGACAGACCAGCACGATCTACGGTCTCTATTATATTATGACAGACCAGCTAGATCTAATGTCTAATTTATATTATGACAGACCAGCTAGATCTACTGTCTCTACTATATTATGACAGACCAGCTAGATCTACGGTCTCTATTATATTATGGGAGACCAGCTAGATCTACTGTCTAATTTATATTATGACAGACCAGCTAGAAGTACTGTCTCTATTATATTATGGGAGACCAGGTAGATCTACTGTCTCTAATATATTATGACAGACCAGCTAGAACTACTGTCTCTATTATATTATGACAGACCAGCTAGATCTACTGTCTCTATTATATCATGACAGACCAGCTAGATCTAGTGTCTCTATTATATTATGGGAGACCAGCTAGATCTACTGTCTAATTTATATTATGACAGACCAGCTAGAACTACTGTCTCTATTATATTATGGGAGACCAGGTAGATCTAATGTCTCTATTATATGACAGACCAGCTAGATCTACTGTCTCTATTATATTATGACAGACCAACTAGATCTACTGTCTCTAATATTTTATGACAGACCAGCTAGAACTACTGTCTCTATTATATTATGGGAGACCAGGTAGATCTAATGTCTCTATTATATTATGACAGACCAGCTAGATCTACTGTCTCTAATATATTATGACAGACCAGCTAGATCTACTGTCTCTATTATATCATGACAGACCAGCTAGATCTATTGTCTCTATTATATTATGACAGACCAGCTAGATCTAGTGTCTCTATTATATTATGACAGACCAGCTAGATCTACTGTCTCTATTATATGACAGATCAGCTAGATCTATTGTCTCTAGTATATTATGACAGATCAGCTAGATCTACTGTCTCTATTATATTATGACAGACCAGCTAGATCTACTGTCTAATTTAAATTATGACAGAACAGCTAGATCTACTGTCTCTACTATATTATGACAGACCAGCACGATCTACGGTCTCTATTATATTATGACAGACCAGCTAGATCTACTGTCTAATCTATATTATGACAGACCAGCTAGATCTACTGTCTCTATTATATTATGACAGCCCAGCACAATCTACTGTCTCTATTATATTATGACAGACCAGCTAGATCTAATGTCTAATTTATATTATGACAGACCAGCTAGATCTACTGTCTCTATTATATTATGACAGACCAGCTAGATATACTGTCTCTACTATATTATGACAGACCAGCTAGATCTACGGTCTCTACTATATTATGACAGACCAGCTAGAACTGCTGTCTCTATTATATTATGACAGACCAGCTAGATCTACTGTCTCTACTATATTATGACAGACCAGCTAGATCTACGGTCTCTATTATATTATGGGAGACCAGCTAGATCTACTGTCTAATTTATATTATGACAGACCAGCTAGAACTACTGTCTCTATTATATTATGGGAGACCAGGTAGATCTACTGTCTCTAATATATTATGACAGACCAGCTAGAACTACTGTCTCTATTATATTATGACAGACCAGCTAGATCTACTGTCTCTAATATATCATGACAGACCAGCTAGATCTACTGTCTCTATTATATCATGACAGACCAGCTAGATCTAGTGTCTCTATTATATTATGGGAGACCAGGTAGATCTAATGTCTCTATTATATTATGACAGACCAGCTAGATCTACTGTCTCTATTATATTATGACAGACCAGCTAGATCTACTGTCTCTAATATATTATGACAGACCAGCTAGATCTACTGTCTCTAATATATTATGACAGACCAAGTAGAACTACTGTCTCTAATATATTATGACAGACCAGCTAGATCTACTGTCTCTAATATATTATGACAGACCAGCTAGATCTACTGTCTCTATTATATTATGACAGACCAGCTAGATCTACTGTCTCTATTATATTATGACAGACCAGCTAGATCTACTGTCTCTAATATGACAGACCAGCTAGAACTACTGTCTCTATTATATCATGACAGACCAGCTAGATCTACTGTCTCTAATATATTATGACAGACCAGCTAGATCTACTGTCTCTATTATATCATGACAGACCAGCTAGATCTATTGTCTCTAATATATTATGACAGACCAGCTAGATCTACTGTCTCTATTATATCATGACAGACCAGCTAGATCTATTGTCTTTATTATATTATGACAGACCAGCTAGATCTAGTGTCTCTATTATATGATGGGAGACCAGGTAGATCTAATGTCTCCATTATATTTTGACAGTCCAGCTAGATCTACTGTCTCTATTATATTATGACAGACCAGCTAGATCTATTGTCTCTATTATATTATGACAGACCAGCTAGATCTAGTGTCTCTATTATATGATGGGAGACCAGGTAGATCTAATGTCTCCATTATATTATGACAGTCCAGCTAGATCTACGGTCTCTATTATATTATGACAGACCAGCTAGATCTACTGTCTAATCTATATTATGACAGACCAGCTAGATCTACTGTCTCTATTATATTATGACAGCCCAGCACAATCTACTGTCTCTATTATATTATGACAGACCAGCTAGATCTAATGTCTAATTTATATTATGACAGACCAGCTAGATCTACTGTCTCTACTATATTATGACAGACCAGCTAGATCTACGGTCTCTATTATATTATGGGAGACAAGCTAGATCTACTGTCTAATTTATATTATGACAGACCAGCTAGAACTACTGTCTCTATTATATTATGGGAGACCAGATAGATCTACTGTCTCTAATATATTATGACAGACCAGCTAGAACTACTGTCTCTATTATATTATGACAGACCAGCTAGATCTACTGTCTCTAATATATTATGACAGACGAGCTAGATCTACTGTCTCTATTATATCATGACACACCAGCTAGATCTATTGTCTCTATTATATTATGACAGAGCAGCTAGATCTAGTGTCTCTATTATATCATGACAGACCAGCTAGATCTATTGTCTCTATTATATTATGACAGACCAGCTAGATCTAATGTCTCTATTATATTATGACAGAACAGCTAGATCTACTGTCTCTATTATATTATGACAGACCAGCTAGATCTACTGTCTCTAATATGAAAGACCAGCTAGAACTACTGTCTCTATTATATTATGGGAGACCAGGTAGATCTAATGTCTCTATTATATTATGACAGACCAGCTAGATCTACTGTCTCTATTATATTGTGACAGACCAGCTAGATCTACTGTCTCTAATATATTATGACAGACCAGCTAGATCTACTGTCTCTATTATATGACAGATCAGCTAGATCTACTGTCTATTATATCATGACAGACCAGCTAGATCTACTGTCTCTAATATATTATGACAGACCAGCTAGATCTACTGTCTCTATTATATCATGACAGACCAGCTAGATCTATTGTCTCTATTATATTATGACAGACCAGCTAGATCTAGTGTCTCTATTATATGATGGGAGACCAGGTAGATCTAATGTCTCCATTATATTATGACAGTCCAGCTAGATCTACTGTCTCTATTATATTATGACAGACCAGCTAGATCTACTGTCTCTATTATATTATGACAGACCAGCTAGATCTAATGTCTCTAATATATGACAGACCAGCTTGAACTGCTGTCTCTATTATATTATGACAGACCAGCTAGATCTACTGTCTCTATTATATGACAGATCAGCTAGATCTACTGTTTCTATTATATCATGACAGACCAGCTAGATCTATTGTCTCTATTATATTATGACAGACCAGCTAGTTCTAGTGTCTCTATTATGTTATGACAGACCAGCTAGATCTACTGTCTCTTATATTATGACAGACCAGCTAGATCTACTGTCTCTATTATATTATGACAGACCAGCTCGATCTACTGTCTCTATTGTATAATGACAGACCAGCACGATCTACTGTCTCTATTATATTATGACAGACCAGCTAGATCTACGGTCTCTATTATATTATGGGAGACCAGGTAGATCTAATGTCTCTATTATATTATGACAGTCCAGCTAGATCTACTGTCTCTATTATATTATGACAGACCAGCTAGATCTACTGTCTCTATTATATTATGACAGACCAGCTAGATCTACTGTCTCTAATATATGACAGACCAGCTAGAACTACTGTCTCTATTACATTATGGGAGACCAGGTAGATCTAATGTCTCTATTATATCATGACAGACCAGCTAGATCTATTGTCTCTATTATATTATGACAGACCAGCTAGATCTAGTGTCTCTATTATATGATGGGAGACCAGGTAGATCTAATGTCTCCATTATATTATGACAGTCCAGCTAGATCTACTGTCTCTATTATATTATGACAGACCAGCTAGATCTACTGTCTCTATTATATTATGACAGACCAGCTAGATCTACTGTCTCTAATATATGACAGACCAGCTAGAACTGCTGTCTCAATTATATTATGACAGACCAGCTAGATCTACTGTCTCTATTATATGACAGATCAGCTAGATCTAATGTTTCTATTATATCATGACAGACCAGCTAGATCTATTGTCTCTATTATATTATGACAGACCAGCTAGATCTACTGTCTCTTATATTATGACAGACCAGCTAGATCTACTGTCTCTATTATATTATGACAGACCAGCTCGATCTACTGTCTCTATTGTATAATGACAGACCAGCACGATCTACTGTCTCTATTATATTATGACAGACCAGCTAGATCTAGTGTCTCTATTATATTATGGGAGACCAGGTAGATCTAATGTCTCTATTATATTATGACAGTCCAGCTAAATCTACTGTCTCTATTATATTATGACAGACCAGCTAGATCTACTGCCTCTATTATATTATGACAGACCAGCTAGATCTACTGTCTCTAATATATGACAGACCAGCTAGAACTACTGTCTCTATTATATTATGGGAGACCAGGTAGATCTAATGTCTCTATGATATTATGACAGACCAGCTAGATCTACTGTCTCTAATATATTATGACAGACCAGCTAGATCTACTGTCTCTATTATATGACAGATCAGCTAGATCTACTGTCTCTATTATATCATGACAGACCAGCTAGATCTATTGTCTCTTATATGACAGACCAGCTAGATCTACTGTCTCTAATATATTATGACAGACCAGCTAGATCTAGTGTCTCTATTATATTATGACAGACCAGCTAGATCTACTGTCTCTATTATATTATGACAGACCAGCTAGATCTACCGTCTCTAATATATTATGACAGACCAGCTCGATCTACTGTCTCTGTTATATTATGACAGACCAGCTAGATCTAGTGTCTCTATTATATTATGGGAGACCAGGTAGATCTAATGTCTCTATTATATTATGACAGTCCAGCTAGATCTACTGTCTCTATTATATTATGATAGACCAGCTAGATCTACTGTCTCTATTATATTATGACAGACCAGCTAGATCTACTGTCTCTAATATATGACAGACCAGCTAGAACTACTGTCTCTATTACATTATGGGAGACCAGGTAGATCTAATGTCTCTATTATATTATGACAGACCAGCTAGATCTACTGTCTCTAATATATTATGACAGACCAGCTAGATCTACTGTCTCTATTATATTATGACAGACCAGCTAGATCTACTGTCTCTATAATATTATGACAGACCAGCTAGATCTACTGTCTCTAATATGACAGACCAGCTAGAACTACTGTCTCTATTATATTATGGGAGACCAGGTAGATCTAATGTCTCTATTATATTATGACAGACCAGCTAGATCTACTGTCTCTATTATATTGTGACAGACCAGCTAGATCTACTGTCTCTAATATATTATGACAGACCAGCTAGATCTACTGTCTCTATTATATGACAGATCAGCTAGATCTACTGTCTCTATTATATCATGACAGACCAGCTAGATCTACTGTCTCTAATATATTATGACAGACCAGCTAGATCTACTGTCTCTTATATCATGACAGACCAGCTAGATCTACTGTCTCTATTATATTATGGCAGACCAGCTAGATCTACTGTCTCTATTATATTATGACAGACCAGCTAGATCTACTGTCTCTATTATATGACAGATCAGCTAGATCTACTGTCTCTATTATATGATGACAGACCAGCTAGATCTACTGTCTAATTTATATTATGACAGACCAGCTAGATCAACTGTCTCTATTATATTATGACAGACCGGCTAGATCTACTGTTTCTACTATATTATGACAGACCAGCTAGATCTACTGTCTAATTTATATTATGACAGACCAGCTAGATCTACTGTCTCTATTATATTATGACAGACCAGCTAGATCTACTGTCTCTATTATATTATGACAGACCAGCTAGATCTACTGTCTCTAATATATGACAGACCAGCTAGAACTACTGTCTCTATTATATTATGGGAGACCAGGTAGATCTACTGTCTCTAAGATATTATGACAGACCAGCTAGATTTACCGTCTCTAATATATTATGACAGACCAGCTAGATCTACTGTCTCTATTATATTATGACAGACCAGCTAGATCTACTGTCTCTATAATATTATGACAGACCAGCTAGATCTACTGTCTCTAATATGACAGACCAGCTAGAACTACTGTCTCTATAATATTATGGGAGACCAGGTAGATCTAATGTCTCTATTATATTATGACAGACCAGCTAGATCTACTGTCTCTATTATATTGTGACAGACCAGCTAGATCTACTGTCTCTAATATATTATGACAGACCAGCTAGATCTACTGTCTCTATTATATGACAGATCAGCTAGATCTACTGTCTCTATTATATCATGACAGACCAGCTAGATCTACTGTCTCTAATATATTATGACAGACCAGCTAGATCTACTGTCTCTTATATCATGACAGACCAGCTAGATCTACTGTCTCTATTATATTATGGCAGACCAGCTAGATCTACTGTCTCTATTATATTATGACAGACCAGCTAGATCTACTGTCTCTATTATATGACAGATCAGCTAGATCTACTGTCTCTATTATATGATGACAGACCAGCTAGATCTACTGTCTAATTTATATTATGACAGACCAGCTAGATCAACTGTCTCTATTATATTATGACAGACCGGCTAGATCTACTGTTTCTACTATATTATGACAGACCAGCTAGATCTACTGTCTAATTTATATTATGACAGACCAGCTAGATCTACTGTCTCTATTATATTATGACAGACCAGCTAGATCTACTGTCTCTATTATATTATGACAGACCAGCTAGATCTACTGTCTCTAATATATGACAGACCAGCTAGAACTACTGTCTCTATTATATTATGGGAGACCAGGTAGATCTACTGTCTCTAAGATATTATGACAGACCAGCTAGATTTACCGTCTCTAATATATTATGACAGACCAGCTAGATCTACTGTCTCTATTATATTATGACAGACCAGCTAGATCTACTGTCTCTATAATATTATGACAGACCAGCTAGATCTACTGTCTCTAATATGACAGACCAGCTAGAACTACTGTCTCTATAATATTATGGGAGACCAGGTAGATCTAATGTCTCTATTATATTATGACAGACCAGCTAGATCTACTGTCTCTATTATATTGTGACAGACCAGCTAGATCTACTGTCTCTAATATATTATGACAGACCAGCTAGATCTACTGTTTAAATTATATCATGACAGACCAGCTAGATCTATTGTCTCTATTATATTATGACAGACCAGCTAGTTCTAGTGTCTCTTATGTTATGACAGACCAGCTAGATCTACTGTCTCTTATATTATGACAGACCAGCTAGATCTACTGTCTCTATTATATTATGACAGACCAGCTCGATCTACTGTCTCTATTGTATAATGACAGACCAGCACGATCTACTGTCTCTATTATATTATGACAGACCAGCTAGATCTAGTGTCTCTATTATATTATGGGAGACCAGTTAAATCTATTGTCTCTATTATATTATGACAGACCAGCTAGATCTAGTGTCTCTATTATATGATGGGAGACCAGCTAGATCTACTGTCTCTAATATATGACAGACCAGCTAGAACTGCTGTCTCTATTATGACAGACCAGCTAGATCTACTGTCTCTATTATATGACAGATCAGCTAGTTCTAGTGTCTCTATTATATTATGGGAGACCAGGTAGATCTAATGTCTCTATTATATTATGACAGACCAGCTAGATCTACTGTCTCTAATATATTATGACAGACCAGCTAGATCTACTGTCTCTATAATATTATGACAGACCAGCTAGATCTACTGTCTCTAATATGACAGACCAGCTAGAACTACTGTCTCTATAATATTATGGGAGACCAGGTAGATCTAATGTCTCTATTATATTATGACAGATCAGCTAGATCTACTGTCTCTATTATATTGTGACAGACCAGCTAGATCTACTGTCTCTAATATATTATGACAGACCAGCTAGATCTACTGTCTCTATTATATGACAGATCAGCTAGATCTACTGTCTCTATTATATCATGACAGACCAGCTAGATCTACTGTCTCTAATATATTATGACAGACCAGCTAGATCTACTGTCTCTATTATATTGTGACAGACCAGCTAGATCTACTGTCTCTAATATATTATGACAGACCAGCTAGATCTACTGTCTCTATTATATGACAGATCAGCTAGATCTACTGTCTCTATTATATCATGACAGACCAGCTAGATCTACTGTCTCTAATATATTATGACAGACCAGCTAGATCTACTGTCTCTATTATATCATGACAGACCAGCTAGATCTATTGTCTCTATTATATTATGACAGACCAGCTAGATCTAGTGTCTCTATTATATTATGACAGACCAGCTAGATCTAGTGTCTCTATTATATGATGGGAGACCAGGCAGATCTAATGTCTCCATTATATTATGACAGTCCAGCTAGATCTACTGTCTCTATTATATTATGACAGACCAGCTAGATCTACTGTCTCTATTATATTATGACAGACCAGCTAGATCTACTGTCTCTAATATATGACAGACCAGCTAGAACTGCTGTCTCTATTATATTATGACAGACCAGCTAGATCTACTGTCTCTATTATATGACAGATCAGCTAGATCTACTGTTTCTATTATATCATGACAGACCAGCTAGATCTATTGTCTCTATTATATTATGACAGACCAGCTCGATCTACTGTCTCTATTGTATAATGACAGACCAGCACGATCTGCTGTCTCTATTATATTATGACAGACCAGCTAGATCTAGTGTCTCTATTATATTATGACAGTCCAGCTAGATCTACTGTCTCTAATATATGACAGACCAGCTAGAACTACTGTCTCTATTATATTATGGGAGACCAGGTAGATCTAATGTCTCTATGATATTATGACAGACCAGCTAGATCTACTGTCTCTAATATATTATGACAGACCAGCTAGATCTACTGTCTCTATTATATGACAGATCAGCTAGATCTACTGTCTCTATTATATCATGACAGACCAGCTAGATCTATTGTATCTTATATGATAGACCAGCTAGATCTACTGTCTCTAATATATTATGACAGACCAGCTAGATCTAGTGTCTCTATTATATTATGACAGACCAGCTAGATCTACTGTCTCTATTATATTATGACGGACCAGCTAGATCTACCGTCTCTAATATATTATGACAGACCAGCTCGATCTACTGTCTCTATTATATTGTGACAGACCAGCTAGATCTACTGTCTCTAATATATTATGACAGACCAGCTAGATCTACTGTCTCTATTATATGACAGATCAGCTAGATCTACTGTCTCTATTATATCATGACAGACCAGCTAGATCTACTGTCTCTATTATATCATGACAGACCAGCTAGATCTACTGTCTCTATTATATCATGACAGACCAGCTAGATCTATTGTCTCTATTATATTATGACAGACCAGCTAGATCTAGTGTCTCTATTATATTATGACAGACCAGCTAGATCTAGTGTCTCTATTATATGATGGGAGACCAGGCAGATCTAATGTCTCCATTATATTATGACAGTCCAGCTAGATCTACTGTTTCTATTATATCATGACAGACCAGCTAGATCTATTGTCTCTATTATATTATGACAGACCAGCTCGATCTACTGTCTCTATTGTATAATGACAGACCAGCACGATCTGCTGTCTCTATTATATTATGACAGACCAGCTAGATCTACCGTCTCTAATATATTATGACAGACCAGCTCGATCTACTGTCTCTGTTATATTATGACAGACCAGCTAGATCTAGTGTCTCTATTATATTATGGGAGACCAGGTAGATCTAATGTCTCTATTATATTATGACAGTCCAGCTAGATCTACTGTCTCTATTATATTATGACAGACCAGCTAGATCTACTGTCTCTATTATATTATGACAGACCAGCTAGATCTACTGTCTCTAATATATGACAGACCAGCTAGAACTACTGTCTCTATTACATTATGGGAGACCAGGTAGATCTAATGTCTCTATTATATTATGACAGACCAGCTAGATCTACTGTCTCTAATATATTATGACAGACCAGCTAGATCTACTGTCTCTATTATATTATGACAGACCAGCTAGATCTACTGTCTCTAATATGACAGACCAGCTAGAACTTCTGTCTCTATTATATTATGGGAGACCAGGTAGATCTAATGTCTCTATTATATTATGACAGACCAGCTAGATCTACTGTCTCTATTATATTGTGACAGACCAGCTAGATCTACTGTCTCTAATATATTATGACAGACCAGCTAGATCTACTGTCTCTATTATATGACAGATCAGCTAGATCTACTGTCTCTATTATATCATGACAGACCAGCTAGATCTACTGTCTCTAATATATTATGACAGACCAGCTAGATCTACTGTCTCTATTATATCATGACAGACCAGCTAGATCTATTGTCTCTATTATATTATGACAGACCAGCTAGATCTAGTGTCTCTATTATATGATGGGAGACCAGGTAGATCTAATGTCTCCATTATATTATGACAGTCCAGCTAGATCTACTGTCTCTATTATATTATGACAGACCAGCTAGATCTACTGTCTCTATTATATTATGACAGACCAGCTAGATCTACTGTCTCTATTATATGACAGATCAGCTAGATCTACTGTTTCTATTATATCATGACAGACCAGCTAGATCTATTGTCTCTATTATGTTATGACAGACCAGCTAGATCTACTGTCTCTTATATTATGACAGACCAGCTAGATCTACTGTCTCTATTATATTATGACAGACCAGCTCGATCTACTGTCTCTATTGTATAATGACAGACCAGCACGATCTACTGTCTCTATTATATTATGACAGACCAGCTAGATCTAGTGTCTCTATTATATTATGGGAGACCAGGTAGATCTAATGTCTCTATTATATTATGACAGTCCAGCTAGATCTACTGTCTCTATTATATTATGACAGACCAGCTAGATCTACTGCCTCTATTATATTATGACAGACCAGCTAGATCTACTGTCTCTAATATATGACAGACCAGCTAGAACTACTGTCTCTATTATATTATGGGAGACCAGGTAGATCTTATGTCTCTATGATATTATGACAGACCAGCTAGATCTACTGTCTCTAATATATTATGACAGACCAGCTAGATCTACTGTCTCTAATATATTATGACAGACCAGCTAGATCTAGTGTCTCTATTATATTATGACAGACCAGCTAGATCTACTGTCTCTATTATATTATGACAGACCAGCTAGATCTACCGTCTCTAATATATTATGACAGACCAGCTCGATCTACCGTCTCTGTTATATTATGACAGACCAGCTAGATCTACGGTCTCTATTATATTATGACAGTTCAGCTAGATCTACTGTCTCTATTATATTATGACAGACCAGCTAGATCTAATGTCTCTATTATATTATGGCAGACCAGCTAGATCTACTGTCTCTATTATACTATGACAGACCAGCTACATCTACTGTCTCTGTTATATTATGACAGACCAGCTAGATCTACTGTCTCTATTATATTATGACAGACCAGCTAGATCTACTGTCTCTATTATATTATGACAGACCAGCTAGATCTACTGTCTCTATTATATGACAGATCAGCTAGATCTACTGTCTCTATTATATTATGACAGACCAGCTAGATCTACTGTCTAATTTATATTATGACAGACCAGCTAGATCAACTGTCTCTACTATATTATAACAGACCAGCTAGATCTACTGTCTCTATTATGTTATGACAGACCAGCTAGATCTACTGTCTCTATTATATTATGACAGACCAGCTAGATCTACTGTCTCTAATATATGACAGACCAGCTAGAACTACTGTCTCTATTATATTATGGGAGACCAGGTAGATCTAATGTCTCTATTATATTATGACAGACCAGCTAGATCTACTGTCTCTAAGATATTATGACAGACCAGCTAGATCTACTGTCTCTATTATATGACAGATCAGCTAGATCTACTGTCTCTATTATATCATGACAGACCAGCTAGATCTATTGTCTCTTATATGACAGACCAGCTAGATCTACTGTCTCTATTATATTATGACAGACCAGCTAGATCTAGTGTCTCTATTATATTATGACAGACCAGCTAGATCTACCGTCTCTAATATATTATGACAGACCAGCTAGATCTACTGTCTCTATTATATTATGACAGACCAGCTAGATCTACTGTCTCTAATATATGACAGACCAGCTAGAACTACTGTCTCTATTACATTATGGGAGACCAGGTAGATCTAATGTCTCTATTATATTATGACAGACCAGCTAGATCTACTGTCTCTAATATATTATGACAGACCAGCTAGATCTACTGTCTCTATTATATTATGACAGACCAGCTAGATCTACTGTCTCTAATATGACAGACCAGCTAGAACTTCTGTCTCTATTATATTATGGGAGACCAGGTAGATCTAATGTCTCTATTATATTATGACAGACCAGCTAGATCTACTGTCTCTATTATATTGTGACAGACCAGCTAGATCTACTGTCTCTAATATATTATGACAGACCAGCTAGATCTACTGTCTCTATTATATGACAGATCAGCTAGATCTACTGTCTCTATTATATCATGACAGACCAGCTAGATCTACTGTCTCTAATATATTATGACAGACCAGCTAGATCTACTGTCTCTATTATATCATGACAGACCAGCTAGATCTATTGTCTCTATTATATTATGACAGACCAGCTAGATCTAGTGTCTCTATTATATGATGGGAGACCAGGTAGATCTAATGTCTCCATTATATTATGACAGTCCAGCTAGATCTACTGTCTCTATTATATTATGACAGACCAGCTAGATCTACTGTCTCTATTATATTATGACAGACCAGCTAGATCTACTGTCTCTATTATATGACAGATCAGCTAGATCTACTGTTTCTATTATATCATGACAGACCAGCTAGATCTATTGTCTCTATTATGTTATGACAGACCAGCTAGATCTACTGTCTCTTATATTATGACAGACCAGCTAGATCTACTGTCTCTATTATATTATGACAGACCAGCTCGATCTACTGTCTCTATTGTATAATGACAGACCAGCACGATCTACTGTCTCTATTATATTATGACAGACCAGCTAGATCTAGTGTCTCTATTATATTATGGGAGACCAGGTAGATCTAATGTCTCTATTATATTATGACAGTCCAGCTAGATCTACTGTCTCTATTATATTATGACAGACCAGCTAGATCTACTGCCTCTATTATATTATGACAGACCAGCTAGATCTACTGTCTCTAATATATGACAGACCAGCTAGAACTACTGTCTCTATTATATTATGGGAGACCAGGTAGATCTTATGTCTCTATGATATTATGACAGACCAGCTAGATCTACTGTCTCTAATATATTATGACAGACCAGCTAGATCTACTGTCTCTAATATATTATGACAGACCAGCTAGATCTAGTGTCTCTATTATATTATGACAGACCAGCTAGATCTACTGTCTCTATTATATTATGACAGACCAGCTAGATCTACCGTCTCTAATATATTATGACAGACCAGCTCGATCTACCGTCTCTGTTATATTATGACAGACCAGCTAGATCTACGGTCTCTATTATATTATGACAGTTCAGCTAGATCTACTGTCTCTATTATATTATGACAGACCAGCTAGATCTAATGTCTCTATTATATTATGGCAGACCAGCTAGATCTACTGTCTCTATTATACTATGACAGACCAGCTACATCTACTGTCTCTGTTATATTATGACAGACCAGCTAGATCTACTGTCTCTATTATATTATGACAGACCAGCTAGATCTACTGTCTCTATTATATTATGACAGACCAGCTAGATCTACTGTCTCTATTATATGACAGATCAGCTAGATCTACTGTCTCTATTATATTATGACAGACCAGCTAGATCTACTGTCTAATTTATATTATGACAGACCAGCTAGATCAACTGTCTCTACTATATTATAACAGACCAGCTAGATCTACTGTCTCTATTATGTTATGACAGACCAGCTAGATCTACTGTCTCTATTATATTATGACAGACCAGCTAGATCTACTGTCTCTAATATATGACAGACCAGCTAGAACTACTGTCTCTATTATATTATGGGAGACCAGGTAGATCTAATGTCTCTATTATATTATGACAGACCAGCTAGATCTACTGTCTCTAAGATATTATGACAGACCAGCTAGATCTACTGTCTCTATTATATGACAGATCAGCTAGATCTACTGTCTCTATTATATCATGACAGACCAGCTAGATCTATTGTCTCTTATATGACAGACCAGCTAGATCTACTGTCTCTATTATATTATGACAGACCAGCTCGATCTACTGTCTCTATTGTATAATGACAGACCAGCACGATCTACTGTCTCTATTATATTATGACAGATCAGCTCGATCTACTGCCTCTATTGTATAATGACAGACCAGCACGATCTACTGTCTCTATTATATTATGACAGACCAGCTAGATCTAGTGTCTCTATTATATTATGACAGACCAGCTAGATCTACCGTCTCTAATATATTATGACAGACCAGCTAGATCTACTGTCTCTATTATATTATGACAGACCAGCTAGATCTACTGTCTCTAATATGACAGACCAGCTAGAACTACTGTCTCTATTATATTATGACAGACCAGCTAGATCTACTGTCTCTATTATATTGTGACAGACCAGCTAGATCTACTGTCTCTAATATATTATGACAGACCAGCTAGATCTACTGTCTCTATTATATGAGAGATCAGCTAGATCTACTGTCTCTATTATATCATGACAGACCAGCTAGATCTACTGTCTCTATTATATCATGACAGACCAGCTAGATCTACTGTCTCTAATATATTATGACAGACCAGCTAGATCTATTGTCTCTATTATATTATGACAGACCAGCTAGATCTAGTGTCTCTATTATATGATGGGAGACCAGGTAGATCTAATGTCTCCATTATATTATGACAGTCCAGCTAGATCTACTGTCTCTATTATATTATGACAGACCAGCTAGATCTACTGTCTCTATTATATTATGACAGACTAGCTAGATCTACTGTCTCTAATTTATGACAGACCAGCTAGAACTGCTGTCTCTATTATATTATGACAGACCAGCTAGATCTACTGTCTCTATTATATGACAGATCAGCTAGATCTACTGTTTAAATTATATCATGACAGACCAGCTAGATCTGTTGTCTCTATTATATTATGACAGACCAGCTAGTTCTAGTGTCTCTATGTTATGACAGACCAGCTAGATCTACTGTCTCTATTATATTATGACAGACCAGCTAGATCTACTGTCTCTATTATATTATGACAGACCAGCTCGATCTACTGTCTCTATTGTATATTGACAGACCAGCACGATCTACTGTCTCTATTATATTATGACAGACCAGCTAGATCTAGTGTCTCTATTATATTATGGGAGACCAGTTAAATCTATTGTCTCTATTATATTATGACAGACCAGCTAGATCTAGTGTCTCTATTATATGATGGGAGACCAGGTAGATCTAATGTCTCCAATATATTATGACAGTCCAGCTAGATCTACTGTCTCTATTATATTATGACAGACCAGCTAGATCTACTGTCTCTATTATATTATGACAGACCAGCTAGATCTACTGTCTCTAATATATGACAGACCAGCTAGAACTGCTGTCTCTATTATATTATGACAGACCAGCTAGATCTACTGTCTCTATTATATGACAGATCAGCTAGATCTACTGTTTAAATTATATCATGACAGACCAGCTAGATCTACTGTCTCTTATATTATGACAGACCAGCTAGATCTACTGTCTCTATTATATTATGACAGACCAGCTCGATCTACTGTCTATATTGTATAATGACAGACAAGCACGATCTACTGTCTCTATTATATTATGACAGACCAGCTAGATCTAGTGTCTCTATTATATTATGGGAGACCAGGTAGATCTAATGTCTCTATTATATTATGACAGACCAGCTAGATCTACTGTCTCTATTATATTATGGGAGACCAGGTAGATCTAATGTCTCTATTATATTATGACAGACCAGCTAGATCTACTGTCTCTATTATATGACAGATCAGCTAGATCTACTGTCTCTATTATATCATGACAGACCAGCTAGATCTATTGTCTCTTATATTATGACAGTCCAGCTAGATCTACTGTCTCTATTATATTATGACAGACCAGCTAGATCTACTGTCTCTATTATATTATGACAGACCAGCTAGATCTACTGTCTCTAATATATGACAGACCAGTTAGAACTACTATCTCTATTATATTATGGGAGACCAGGTAGATCTAATGTCTCTATTATATTATGACAGACCAGCTAGATCTACTGTCTCTAATATATTATGACAGACCAGCTAGATCTACTGTCTCTATTATATGACAGATCAGCTAGATCTACTGTCTCTATTATATCATGACAGACCAGCTAGATCTATTGTCTCTTATATGACAGACCAGCTAGATCTACTGTCTCTATTATATTATGACAGACCAGCTCGATCTACTGTCTCTATTGTATAATGACAGACCAGCACGATCTACTGTCTCTATTATATTATGACAGACCAGCTAGATCTAGTGTCACTATTATATTATGACAGACCAGCTAGATCTACCGTCTCTAATATATTATGACAGACAAGCTAGATCTACTGTCTCTAATATATTATGACAGACCAGCTAGATCTAGTATCTCTATTATATTATGACAGACCAGCTAGATCTAGTGTCTCTATTTTATTATGAAAGACCAGCTAGATCTACCGTCTCTAATATATTATTACAGACTAGCTAGATCTAATATCTCTAATATATTATGACAGACCAGCTAGATCTACTGTCTCTATTATATTGTGACAGACCAGCTAGATCTACTGTCTCTAATATATTATGACAGACCAGCTAGATCTACTGTCTCTAATATATTATGACAGACCAGCTAGATCTACTGTCTCTATTATATTATGGGAGACCAGGTAGATCTAATGTCTCTATTATATTATGACAGTCCAGCTAGATCTACTGTCTCTAATATATTATGACAGACCAGCTAGATCTACTGTCTCTAATATATTATGACAGACCAGCTAGATCTACTGTCTCTATTATATTATGACAGACCAGCTAGATCTACTGTCTCTATACTATTATGACAGACCAGCTAGATCTACTGTCTCTATTATATCATGACAGACCAGCTAGATCTACTGTCTCTAATATATTATGACAGACCAGCTAGATCTACTGTCTCTATTATATCATGACAGACCAGCTAGATCTATTGTCTCTATTATATTATGACAGACCAGCTAGATCTAGTGTCTCTATTATATGATGGGAGACCAGGCAGATCTAATGTCTCCATTATATTATGACAGTCCAGCTAGATCTACTGTCTCTATTATATTATGACAGACCAGCTAGAACTGCTGTCTCTATTATATTATGACAGACCAGCTAGGTCTACTGTCTCTATTATATGACAGATCAGCTAGATCTACTGTTTCTATTATATCATGACAGACCAGCTAGATCTGTTGTCTCTATTATATTATGACAGACCAGCTCGATCTACTGTCTCTATTGTATAATGACAGACCAGCACGATCTACTGTCTCTATTATATTATGACAGACCAGCTAGATCTAGTGTCTCTATTATATTATGGGAGACCAGGTAGATCTAATGTCTCTAATATATGACAGACCAGCTAGAACTACTGTCTCTATTATATTATGGGAGACCAGGTAGATCTAATGTCTCTATTATATTATGACAGACCAGCTAGATCTACTGTCTCTAATATATTATGACAGACCAGCTAGATCTACTGTCTCTATTATATCATGACAGACCAGCTAGATCTATTGTCTCTATTATATTATGACAGACCAGCTAGTTCTAGTGTCTCTATTATGTTATGACAGACCAGCTAGATCTACTGTCTCTTATATTATGACAGACCAGCTAGATCTACTGTCTCTATTATATTATGACAAACCAGCTCGATCTACTGTCTCTATTGTATAATGACAGACCAGCACGATCTACTGTCTCTATTATATTATTACAGACCAGCTAGATCTAGTGTCTAATTTATATTATGACAGACCAGCTAGATCTACTGTCTCTAATATATTATGACAGACCAGCTAGATCTACTGTCTCTAATATATTATGACAGACCAGCTAGATCTAGTGTCTCTATTATATTATGACAGACCAGCTAGATCTAATGTCTCTATTATATTATGGCAGACCAGTTAAATCTACTATCTCTATTATATTATGGCAGACCAGCTAGATCTATTGTCTCTATTATATTATGGGAGACCAGCTAGAACTACTGTCTCTATTATATTATGGGAGACCAGGTAGATCTAATGTCTCTATTATATTATGACAGTCCAGCTAGATCTACTGTCTCTAATATATTATGACAGACCAGCTAGATCTACTGTCTCTAATATATTATGACAGACCAGCTAGATCTAGTGTCTCTATTATATTATGGGAGACCAGGTAGATCTAATGTCTCTATTATATTATGAGAGTGCCAGCTAGATCTACTGTCTCTATTATATTATGACAGACCAGTTAGATCTACTGTCTCTATTATATTATGACAGACCAGCTAGATCTACTGTCTCTAATATATGACAGACCAGCTAGAACTACTGTCTCTATTATATTATGGGAGACCAGGTAGATCTAATGTCTCTATTATATTATGACAGACCAGCTAGATCTACTGTCTCTAATATATTATGACAGACCAGCTAGATCTACTGTCTCTATTATATTATGACAGACCAGCTAGATCTACTGTCTCTATAATATTATGACAGACCAGCTAGATCTACTGTCTCTAATATGACAGACCAGCTAGAACTACTGTCTCTATTATATTATGGGAGACCAGGTAGATCTAATGTCTCTATTATATTATGACAGACCAGCTAGATCTACTGTCTCTATTATATTGTGACAGACCAGCTAGATCTACTGTCTCTAATATATTATGACAGACCAGCTAGATCTACTGTCTCTATTATATGACAGATCAGCTAGATCTACTGTCTCTATTATATCATGACAGACCAGCTAGATCTACTGTCTCCAATATATTATGACAGACCAGCTAGATCTACTGTCTCTATTATATCATGACAGACCAGCTAGATCTATTGTCTCTATTATATTATGACAGACCAGCTAGATCTAGTGTCTCTATTATATGATGGGAGACCAGGTAGATCTAATGTCTCCATTATATTTTGACAGTCCAGCTAGATCTACTGTCTCTATATTATGACAGAACAGCTAGATCTACTGTCTCTATTATATTATGACAGACCAGCTAGATCTACTGTCTCTAATATATGACAGACCAGCTAGAACTGCTGTCTCTATTATATTATGACAGACCAGCTAGATCTAGTGTCTCTATTATATTATGACAGACCAGCTAGATCTAATGTCTCTATTATATTATGGCAGACCAGTTAAATCTACTATCTCTATTATATTATGGCAGACCAGCTAGATCTATTGTCTCTATTATATTATGGGAGACCAGCTAGAACTACTGTCTCTATTATATTATGGGAGACCAGGTAGATCTAATGTCTCTATTATATTATGACAGTCCAGCTAGATCTACTGTCTCTAATATATTATGACAGACCAGCTAGATCTACTGTCTCTAATATATTATGACAGACCAGCTAGATCTAGTGTCTCTATTATATTATGGGAGACCAGGTAGATCTAATGTCTCTATTATATTATGAGAGTGCCAGCTAGATCTACTGTCTCTATTATATTATGACAGACCAGTTAGATCTACTGTCTCTATTATATTATGACAGACCAGCTAGATCTACTGTCTCTAATATATGACAGACCAGCTAGAACTACTGTCTCTATTATATTATGGGAGACCAGGTAGATCTAATGTCTCTATTATATTATGACAGACCAGCTAGATCTACTGTCTCTAATATATTATGACAGACCAGCTAGATCTACTGTCTCTATTATATTATGACAGACCAGCTAGATCTACTGTCTCTATAATATTATGACAGACCAGCTAGATCTACTGTCTCTAATATGACAGACCAGCTAGAACTACTGTCTCTATTATATTATGGGAGACCAGGTAGATCTAATGTCTCTATTATATTATGACAGACCAGCTAGATCTACTGTCTCTATTATATTGTGACAGACCAGCTAGATCTACTGTCTCTAATATATTATGACAGACCAGCTAGATCTACTGTCTCTATTATATGACAGATCAGCTAGATCTACTGTCTCTATTATATCATGACAGACCAGCTAGATCTACTGTCTCCAATATATTATGACAGACCAGCTAGATCTACTGTCTCTATTATATCATGACAGACCAGCTAGATCTATTGTCTCTATTATATTATGACAGACCAGCTAGATCTAGTGTCTCTATTATATGATGGGAGACCAGGTAGATCTAATGTCTCCATTATATTTTGACAGTCCAGCTAGATCTACTGTCTCTATATTATGACAGAACAGCTAGATCTACTGTCTCTATTATATTATGACAGACCAGCTAGATCTACTGTCTCTAATATATGACAGACCAGCTAGAACTGCTGTCTCTATTATATTATGACAGACCAGCTAGATCTACTGTCTCTATTGTATGACAGATCAGCTAGATCTACTGTCTCTATTATATCATGACAGACCAGCTAGATCTATTGTCTCTATTATATTATGACAGACCAGCTAGTTCTAGTGTCTCTATTATGTTATGACAGACCAGCTAGATCTACTGTCTCTTATATTATGACAGACCAGCTAGATCTACTGTCTCTATTATATTATGACAGACCAGCTCGATCTACTGTCTCTATTGTATAATGACAGACCAGCACGATCTACTGTCTCTATTATATTATGACAGACCAGCTAGATCTAGTGTCTCTATTATATTATGGGAGACCAGGTAGATCTAATGTCTCTATTATTTTATGACAGTCCAGCTAGATCTACTGTCTCTATTATATTATGACAGACCAGCTAGATCTACTGTCTCTATTATATTATGACAGACCAGCTAGATCTACTGTCTCTAATATATGACAGACCAGCTAGAACTACTGTCTCTATTATATTATGGGAGACCAGGTAGATCTAATGTCTCTATTATATTATGACAGACCAGCTAGATCTACTGTCTCTAATATATTATGACAGACCAGCTAGATCTACTGTCTCTATTATATGACAGATCAGCTAGATCTACTGTCTCTATTATATCATGACAGACCAGCTAGATCTATTGTCTCTATTATATTATGACAGACCAGCTAGTTCTAGTGTCTCTATTATGTTATGACAGACCAGCTAGATCTACTGTCTCTTATATTATGACAGACCAGCTAGATCTACTGTCTCTATTATATTATGACAGACCAGCTCGATCTACTGTCTCTATTGTATAATGACAGACCAGCACGATCTAATGTCTCTATTATATTATGACAGACCAGCTAGATCTAGTGTCTAATTTATATTATGACAGACCAGCTAGATCTACTGTCTCTAATATATTATGACAGACCAGCTAGATCTACTGTCTCTAATATATTATGACAGACCAGCTAGATCTAGTGTCTCTATTATATTATGACAGACCAGCTAGATCTAGTGTCTCTATTATATTATGACAGACCAGCTAGATCTACCGTCTCTAATATATTATGACAGACCAGCTCGATCTACTGTCTCTGTTATATTATGACAGACCAGCTAGATCTACTGTCTCTGTTATATTATGACAGTTCAGCTAGATCTACTGTCTCTATTATATTATGACAGACCAGCTAGATCTACTGTCTCTATTATATTATGACAGACCAGCTAGATCTACTGTCTCTAATATATGACAGACCAGCTAGAACTACTCTCTATTATATTATGGGAGACCAGGTAGATCTAATGTCTCTATTATATTATGACAGACCAGCTAGATCTACTGTCTCTAATATATTATGACAGACCAGCTAGATCTACTGTCTCTATTATATGACAGATCAGCTAGATCTACTGTCTCTATTATATTATGACAGACCAGCTAGATCTACTGTCTAATTTATATTATGACAGACCAGCTAGATCAACTGTCTCTATTATATTATGACAGACCGGCTAGATCTATTGTTTCTACTATATTATGACAGACCAGCTAGATCTACTGTCTCATTTATATTATGACAGACCAGCTAGATCTACTGTCTCTACTATATTATGACAGACCAGCTAGATCTACTGTCTCTATTATATTATGGGAGACCAGCTAGATCTACTGTCTCTAATATATTATGACAGACCAGCTAGATCTATTGTCTCTATTTTATTATGACAGACCAGCACGATCTACTGTCTCTATTATATCATGACAGACCAGCTAGATCTATTATCTCTATTTTATTATGACAGACCAGCTAGATCTAGTGTCTCTATTATATTATGGGAGACCAGGTAGATCTAATGTCTCTATTATATTATGACAGACCAGCTAGATCTACTGTATCTATATTATGACAGACCAGCTAGATCTACTGTCTCTACTATATTATGACAGACCAGCTAGATCTACGGTCTCTATTATATTATGGGAGACCAGCTAGATCTACTGTCTAATTTATATTATGACAGACCAGCTAGATCTACTGTCTCTAATATATGACAGACCAGCTAGAACTACTGTCTCTAATATATGACAGACCAGCTAGAACTACTGTCTCTATTATATTATGGGAGACCAGGTAGATCTAATGTCTCTATTATATTATGACAGACCAGCTAGATCTACTGTCTCTAATATATTATGACAGACCAGCTAGATCTACTGTCTCTATTATATGACAGATCAGCTAGATCTACTGTCTCTATTATATCATGACAGACCAGCTAGATCTATTGTCTCTTATATGACAGACCAGCTAGATCTACTGTCTCTATTATATTATGACAGACCAGCTCGATCTACTGTCTCTATTGTATAATGACAGACCAGCACGATCTACTGTCTCTATTATATTATGACAGACCAGCTAGATCTAGTGTCTCTATTATATTATGACAGACCAGCTAGATCTAGTGTCTCTATTATATTATGACAGACCAGCTAGATCTACCGTCTCTAATATATTATTACAGACTAGCTAGATCTATTATCTCTAATATATTATGACAGACCAGCTAGATCTACTGTCTCTATTATATTGTGACAGACCAGCTAGATCTACTGTCTCTAATATATTATGACAGACCAGCTAGATCTACTGTCTCTAATATATTATGACAGACCAGCTAGATCTACTGTCTCTATTATATTATGGGAGACCAGGTAGATCTAATGTCTCTATTATATTATGACAGTCCAGCTAGATCTACTGTCTCTAATATATTATGACAGACCAGCTAGATCTACTGTCTCTAATATATTATGACAGACCAGCTAGATCTAGTGTCTCTATTATATTATGGGAGACCAGGTAGATCTAATGTCTCTATTATATTATGACAGTCCCGCTAGATCTACTGTCTCTAATATATTATGACAGTCCAGCTAGATCTACTGTCTCTAATATATTATGACAGACCAGCTAGATCTAGTGTCTCTATTATATTGTGACAGACCAGCTAGATCTACTGTCTCTAATATATTATGACAGACCAGCTAGATCTACTGTCTCTACTATATTATGACAGACCAGCTAGATCTAATGTCTAATTTATATTATGACAGACCAGCTAGATCTAGTGTCTCTATTATATTATGACAGACCAGCTAGATCTACTGTCTCTATTATATTATGACAGACCAGCTAGATCTACTGTCTCTATTATATTAAGGTAGACCAGCTAGATCTACTGTCTCTAATATATTATTACAGACTAGCTAGATCTATTATCTCTAATATATTATGACAGACCAGCTAGATCTACTGTCTCTATTATATTATAACAGACCAGCTAGATCTACTGTCTCCAATATATTATGACAGACCAGCTAGATCTACTGTCTCTATTATATCATGACAGACCAGCTAGATCTATTGTCTCTATTATATTATGACAGACCAGCTAGATCTAGTGTCTCTATTATATGATGGGAGACCAGGTAGATCTAATGTCTCCATTATATTTTGACAGTCCAGCTAGATCTACTGTCTCTATTATATTATGACAGAACAGCTAGATCTACTGTCTCTATTATATTATGACAGACCAGCTAGATCTACTGTCTCTAATATATGACAGACCAGCTAGATCTATTGTCTCTATTATATTATGACAGACCAGCTAGTTCTAGTGTCTCTATTATGTTATGACAGACCAGCTAGATCTACTGTCTCTATTATATTATGACAGACCAGCTAGATCTACTGTCTCTATTATATTATGACAGACCAGCTCGATCTACTGTCTCTATTGTATAATGACAGACCAGCACGATCTACTGTCTCTATTATATTATGACAGACCAGCTAGATCTAGTGTCTCTATTATATTATGGGAGACCAGGTAGATCTAATGTCTCTATTATTTTATGACAGTCCAGCTAGATCTACTGTCTCTATTATATTATGACAGACCAGCTAGATCTACTGTCTCTATTATATTATGACAGACCAGCTAGATCTACTGTCTCTAATATATGACAGACCAGCTAGAACTACTCTCTATTATATTATGGGAGACCAGGTAGATCTAATGTCTCTATTATATTATGACAGACCAGCTAGATCTACTGTCTCTAATATATTATGACAGACCAGCTAGATCTACTGTCTCTATTATATGACAGATCAGCTAGATCTACTGTCTCTATTATATCATGACAGACCAGCTAGATCTATTGTCTCTATTATATTATGACAGACCAGCTAGATCTAGTGTCTAATTTATATTATGACAGACCAGCTAGATCTACTGTCTCTTATATTATGACAGACCAGCTAGATCTACTGTCTCTATTATATTATGACAGACCAGCTCGATCTACTGTCTCTATTGTATAATGACAGACCAGCACGATCTACTGTCTCTATTATATTATGACAGACCAGCTAGATCTAGTGTCTCTATTATATTATGGGAGACCAGGTAGATCTAATGTCTCTATTATTTTATGACAGTCCAGCTAGATCTACTGTCTCTATTATATTATGACAGACCAGCTAGATCTACTGTCTCTATTATATTATGACAGACCAGCTAGATCTACTGTCTCTAATATATGACAGACCAGCTAGAACTACTCTCTATTATATTATGGGAGACCAGGTAGATCTAATGTCTCTATTATATTATGACAGACCAGCTAGATCTACTGTCTCTAATATATTATGACAGACCAGCTAGATCTACTGTCTCTATTATATGACAGATCAGCTAGATCTACTGTCTCTATTATATCATGACAGACCAGCTAGATCTATTGTCTCTATTATATTATGACAGACCAGCTAGATCTAGTGTCTAATTTATATTATGACAGACCAGCTAGATCTACTGTCTCTAATATATTATGACAGACCAGCTAGATCTACTGTCTCTAATATATTATGACAGACCAGCTAGATCTAGTGTCTCTATTATATTATGACAGACCAGCTAGATCTAGTGTCTCTATTATATTATGACAGACCAGCTAGATCTAGTGTCTCTATTATATTATGACAGACCAGCTAGATCTAGTGTCTCTATTATATTATGACAGACCAGCTAGATCTACTGTCTCTGTTATATTATGACAGTTCAGCTAGATCTACTGTCTCTATTATATTATGACAGACCAGCTAGATCTACTGTCTCTATTATATGACAGATCAGCTAGATCTACTGTCTCTTTTATATTATGACAGACCAGCTAGATCTACTGTCTCTATTATATTATGACAGACCAGCTAGATCTACTGTCTCTATTATATGACAGATCAGCTAGATCTACTGTCTCTTTTATATTATGACAGACCAGCTAGATCTACTGTCTAATTTATATTATGACAGACCAGCTAGATCAACTGTCTCTATTATATTATGACAGACCGGCTAGATCTATTGTTTCTACTATATTATGACAGACCAGCTAGATCTACTGTCTAATTTATATTATGACAGACCAGCTAGATCTACTGTCTCTACTATATTATGACAGACCAGCTAGATCTACTGTCTCTATTATATTATGACAGACCAGCTAGATCTACTGTCTCTACTATATTATGACAGACCAGCTAGATCTAATGTCTAATTTATATTATGACAGACCAGCTAGATCTAGTGTCTCTATTATATTATGACAGTTCAGCTAGATCTACTGTCTCTATTATATTATGGGAGACCAGCTCGATCTACTGTCTCTGTTATATTATGACAGACCAGCTAGATCTACTGTCTCTATTATATTATGACAGTTCAGCTAGATCTACTGTCTCTATTATATTATGACAGACCAGCTAGATCTAATGTCTCTATTATATTATGGCAGACCAGCTAGATCTACTGTCTCTATTATACTATGACAGACCAGCTAGATCTACTGTCTCTATTATATTATGACAGTTCAGCTAGATCTACTGTCTCTATTATATTATGACAGACCAGCTAGATCTACTGTCTCTATTATATTATGACAGACCAGCTAGATCTACTGTCTCTATTATATGACAGATCAGCTAGATCTACTCTCTATTATATTATGACAGACCAGCTAGATCTACTGTCTAATTTATATTATGACAGACCAGCTAGATCAACTGTCTCTATTATATTATGACAGACCGGCTAGATCTATTGTTTCTACTATATTATGACAGACCAGCTAGATCTCCTGTCTAATTTAAATTATGACAGACCAGCTAGATCTACTGTCTCTAATATATTATGACAGACCGGCTAGATCTACTGTTTCTACTATATTATGACAGACCAGCTAGATCTACTGTCTCTATTATATTATAACAGACCAGCTAGATCTACTGTCTCTAATATATTATGACAGACCGGCTAGATCTACTGTTTCTACTATATTATGACAGACCAGCTAGATCTACTGTCTAATTTATATTATGACAGACCAGCTAGATCTACTGTCTCTACTATATTATGACAGACCAGCTAGATCTACTGTCTCTAATATATTATGACAGACCAGCTAGATCTATTGTCTCTATTTTATTATGACAGACCAGCACGATCTACTGTCTCTATTATATCATGACAGACCAGCTAGATCTATTATCTCTATTTTATTATGACAGACCAGCTTGATCTAGTGTCTCTATTATATTATGGGAGACCAGGTAGATCTAATGTCTCTATTATATTATGACAGACCAGCTAGATCTACTGTATCTATATTATGACAGACCAGCTAGATCTACTGTCTCTACTATATTATGACAGACCAGCTAGATCTACGGTCTTTATTATATTATGGGAGACCAGCTAGATCTACTGTCTAATTTATATTATGACAGACCAGCTAGATCTACTGTCTCTAATATATGACAGACCAGCTAGAACTACTGTCTCTAATATATGACAGACCAGCTAGAACTACTGTCTATATTATATTATGGGAGACCAGGTAGATCTAATGTCTCTATTATATTATGACAGACCAGCTAGATCTACTGTCTCTAATATATTATGACAGACCAGCTAGATCTACTGTCTCTATTATATCATTACAGACCAGCTAGATCTATTGTCTCTTATATGACAGACCAGCTAGATCTACTGTCTCTATTATATTATGACAGACCAGCTCGATCTACTGTCTCTATTGTATAATGACAGACCAGCACGATCTACTGTCTCTATTATATTATGACAGACCAGCTAGATCTAGTGTCTCTATTATATTATGACAGACCAGCTAGATCTACCGTCTCCAATATGTTATGACAGACAAGCTAGATCTACTGTCTCTAATATATTATGACAGACCAGCTAGATCTAGTATCTCTATTATATTATGACAGACCAGCTAGATCTAGTGTCTCTATTATATTATGACAGACCAGCTAGATCTACCGTCTCTAATATATTATTACAGACTAGCTAGATCTATTATCTCTAATATATTATGACAGACCAGCTAGATCTACTGTCTCTATTATATTGTGACAGACCAGCTAGATCTACTGTCTCTAATATATTATGACAGACCAGCTAGATCTACTGTCTCTAATATATTATGACAGACCAGCTAGATCTACTGTCTCTATTATATTATGGGAGACCAGGTAGATCTAATGTCTCTATTATATTATGACAGTCCAGCTAGATCTACTGTCTCTAATATATTATGACAGACCAGCTAGATCTACTGTCTCTAATATATTATGACAGACCAGCTAGATCTAGTGTCTCTATTATATTATGGGAGACCAGGTAGATCTAATGTCTCTATTATATTATGACAGTCCAGCTAGATCTACTGTCTCTATTATATTATGACAGACCAGCTAGATCTACTGTCTCTATAATATTATGACAGACCAGCTAGATCTACTGTCTCTATTATATTGTGACAGACCAGCTAGATCTACTGTCTCTAATATATTATGACAGACCAGCTAGATCTACTGTCTCTATTATATGACAGATCAGCTAGATCTACTGTCTCTATTATATCATGACAGACCAGCTAGATCTACTGTCTCTAATATATTATGACAGACCAGCTAGATCTACTGTCTCTATTATATCATGACAGACCAGCTAGATATATTGTCTCTATTATATTATGACAGACCAGCTAGATCTAGTGTCTCTATTATATTATGACAGACCAGCTAGATCTAGTGTCTCTATTATATTATGACAGACCAGCTAGATCTACTGTCTCTAATATATGACAGACCAGCTAGAACTGCTGTCTCTATTATATTATGACAGACCAGCTAGATCTAGTGTCTCTATTATATTATGGGAGACCAGGTAGATCTAATGTCTCTAATATATGACAGACCAGCTAGAACTACTGTCTCTATTATATTATGGGAGACCAGGTAGATCTAATGTCTCTATTATATTATGACAGACCAGCTAGATCTACTGTCTCTATTATATGACAGATCAGCTAGATCTACTGTTTAAATTATATCATGACAGACCAGCTAGATCTACTGTCTCTTATATTATGACAGACCAGCTAGATCTACTGTCTCTATTATATTATGACAGACCAGCTCGATCTACTGTCTATATTGTATAATGACAGACCAGCACGATCTACTGTCTCTATTATATTATGACAGACCAGCTAGATCTAGTGTCTCTATTATATTATGGGAGACCAGGTAGATCTAATGTCTCTATTATATTATGACAGACCAGCTAGATCTACTGTCTCTAATATATGACAGACCAGCTAGAACTACTGTCTCTATTATATTATGGGAGACCAGGTAGATCTAATGTCTCTATTATATTATGACAGACCAGCTAGATCTACTGTCTCTATTATATGACAGATCAGCTAGATCTACTGTCTCTATTATATCATGACAGACCAGCTAGATCTATTGTCTCTTATATTATGACAGTCCAGCTAGATCTACTGTCTCTATTATATTATGACAGACCAGCTAGATCTACTGTCTCTATTATATTATGACAGACCAGCTAGATCTACTGTCTCTAATATATGACAGACCAGTTAGAACTACTATCTCTATTATATTATGGGAGACCAGGTAGATCTAATGTCTCTATTATATTATGACAGACCAGCTAGATCTACTGTCTCTAATATATTATGACAGACCAGCTAGATCTACTGTCTCTATTATATGACAGACCAGCTAGATCTACCGTCTCTAATATATTATTACAGACTAGCTAGATCTAATATCTCTAATATATTATGACAGACCAGCTAGATCTACTGTCTCTATTATATTGTGACAGACCAGCTAGATCTACTGTCTCTAATATATTATGACAGACCAGCTAGATCTACTGTCTCTAATATATTATGACAGACCAGCTAGATCTACTGTCTCTATTATATTATGGGAGACCAGGTATATCTAATGTCTCTATTATATTATGACAGTCCAGCTAGATCTACTGTCTCTAATATATTATGACAGACCAGCTAGATCTACTGTCTCTAATATATTATGACAGACCAGCTAGATCTAGTGTCTCTATTATATTATGGGAGACCAGGTAGATCTAATGTCTCTATTATATTATGACAGTCCAGCTAGATCTACTGTCTCTATTATATTATGACAGACCAGCTAGATCTACTGTCTCTATTATATCATGACAGACCAGCTAGATCTATTGTCTCTTATATGACAGACCAGCTAGATCTACTGTCTCTATTATATTATGACAGACCAGCTCGATCTACTGTCTCTATTGTATAATGACAGACCAGCACGATCTACTGTCTCTATTATATTATGACAGACCAGCTAGATCTAGTGTCACTATTATATTATGACAGACCAGCTAGATCTACCGTCTCTAATATATTATGACAGACAAGCTAGATCTACCGTCTCTAATATATTATGACAGACCAGCTAGATCTAGTATCTCTATTATATTATGACAGACCAGCTAGATCTAGTGTCTCTATTATATTATGACAGACCAGCTAGATCTACCGTCTCTAATATATTATTACAGACTAGCTAGATCTAATATCTCTAATATATTATGACAGACCAGCTAGATCTACTGTCTCTATTATATTGTGACAGACCAGCTAGATCTACTGTCTCTAATATATTATGACAGACCAGCTAGATCTACTGTCTCTAATATATTATGACAGACCAGCTAGATCTACTGTCTCTATTATATTATGGGAGACCAGGTATATCTAATGTCTCTATTATATTATGACAGTCCAGCTAGATCTACTGTCTCTAATATATTATGACAGACCAGCTAGATCTACTGTCTCTAATATATTATGACAGACCAGCTAGATCTAGTGTCTCTATTATATTATGGGAGACCAGGTAGATCTACTGTCTCTATTATATTATGACAGACCAGCTAGATCTACTGTCTCTAATATATGACAGACCAGCTAGAACTACTGTCTCTATTATATTATGGGAGACCAGGTAGATCTAATGTCTCTATTATATTATGACAGACCAGCTAGATCTACTGTCTCTAATATATTATGACAGACCAGCTAGATCTACTGTCTCTACTATATTATGACAGACCAGCTAGATCTACTGTCTCTATACTATTATGACAGACCAGCTAGATCTACTGTCTCTAATATGACAGACCAGCTAGAACTACTGTCTCTATTATATTATGGGAGACCAGGTAGATCTAATGTCTCTATTATATTATGACAGACCAGCTAGATCTACTGTCTCTATTATATTGTGACAGACCAGCTAGATCTACTGTCTCTATTATATTATGACAGACCAGCTAGATCTACTGTCTCTATTATATTATGACAGACCAGCTAGATCTACTGTCTCTATTATATGACAGATCAGCTAGATCTACTGTCTCTATTATATTATGAAAGACCAGCTAGATCTACTGTCTAATTTATATTATGACAGACCAGCTAGATCAACTGTCTCTATTATATTATGACAGACCGGCTAGATCTATTGTTTCTACTATATTATGACAGACCAGCTAGATCTCCTGTCTAATTTATATTATGACAGACCAGCTAGATCTACTGTCTCTACTATATTATGACAGACCAGCTAGATCTACTGTCTCTATTATATTATGACAGACCAGCTAGATCTACTGTCTCTACTATATTATGACAGACCAGCTAGATCTAATGTCTAATTTATATTATGACAGACCAGCTAGATCTAGTGTCTCTATTATATTATGACAGACCAGCTAGATCTACTGTCTCTATTATATTATGACAGACCGGCTAGATCTACTGTCTCTATTATATTAAGGTAGACCAGCTAGATCTACTGTCTCTAATATATTATTACAGACTAGCTAGATCTATTATCTCTAATATATTATGACAGACCAGCTAGATCTACTGTCTCTATTATATTATAACAGACCAGCTAGATCTACTGTCTCTAATATATTATGACAGACCGGCTAGATCTACTGTTTCTACTATATTATGACAGACCAGCTAGATCTACTGTATCTATATTATGACAGACCAGCTAGATCTACGGTCTCTATTATATTATGGGAGACCAGCTAGATCTACTGTCTAATTTATATTATGACAGACCAGCTAGATCTACTGTCTCTAATATATGACAGACCAGCTAGAACTACTGTCTCTAATATATGACAGACCAGCTAGAACTACTGTCTCTATTATATTATGGGAGACCAGGTAGATCTAATGTCTCTATTATATTATGACAGACCAGCTAGATCTACTGTCTCTATTATATTATGACAGACCAGCTAGATCTACTGTCTCTATTATATGACAGATCAGCTAGATCTACTGTCTCTATTATATCATGACAGACCAGCTAGATCTATTGTCTCTTATATGACAGACCAGCTAGATCTACTGTCTCTATTATATTATGACAGACCAGCTCGATCTACTGTCTCTATTGTATAATGACAGACCAGCACGATCTACTGTCTCTACTATATTATGACAGACCAGCTAGATCTAGTGTCTCTATTATATTATGACAGACCAGCTAGATCTACCGTCTCCAATATGTTATGACAGACAAGCTAGATCTACTGTCTCTAATATATTATGACAGACCAGCTAGATCTAGTATCTCTATTATATTATGACAGACCAGCTAGATCTAGTGTCTCTATTATATTATGACAGACCAGCTAGATCTACCGTCTCTAATATATTATTACAGACTAGCTAGATCTATTATCTCTAATATATTATGACAGACCAGCTAGATCTACTGTCTCTATTATATTGTGACAGACCAGCTAGATCTAGTGTCTCTATTATATTATGGGAGACCAGGTAGATCTAATGTCTCTATTATATTATGACAGTCCCGCTAGATCTACTGTCTCTAATATATTATGACAGTCCAGCTAGATCTACTGTCTCTAATATATTATGACAGACCAGCTAGATCTAGTGTCTCTATTATATTGTGACAGACCAGCTAGATCTACTGTCTCTAATATATTATGACAGACCAGCTAGATCTACTGTCTAATTTATATTATGACAGACCAGCTAGATCTAGTGTCTCTATTATATTATGACAGACCAGCTAGATCTACTGTCTCTATTATATTATGACAGACCAGCTAGATCTACTGTCTCTATTATATTAAGGTAGACCAGCTAGATCTACTGTCTCTAATATATTATTACAGACTAGCTAGATCTATTATCTCTATTATATTATGACAGACCAGCTAGATCTACTGTCTCTATTATATTATGACAGACCAGCTAGATCTACTGTCTCTAATATATGACAGACCAGCTAGAACTACTGTCTCTATTATATTATGACAGACCAGCTCGATCTACTGTCTCTATTGTATAATGACAGACCAGCACGATCTACTGTCTCTATTATATTATGACAGACCAGCTAGATCTAGTGTCTCTATTATATTATGGGAGACCAGGTAGATCTAATGTCTCTATTATTTTATGACAGTCCAGCTAGATCTACTGTCTCTATTATATTATGACAGACCAGCTAGATCTACTGTCTCTATTATATTATGACAGACCAGCTAGATCTACTGTCTCTAATATATGACAGACCAGCTAGAACTACTGTCTCTATTATATTATGGGAGACCAGGTAGATCTAATGTCTCTATTATATTATGACAGACCAGCTAGATCTACTGTCTCTAATATATTATGACAGACCAGCTAGATCTACTGTCTCTATTATATGACAGATCAGCTAGATCTACTGTCTCTATTATATCATGACAGACCAGCTAGATCTATTGTCTCTATTATATTATGACAGACCAGCTAGATCTAGTGTCTAATTTATATTATGACAGACCAGCTAGATCTACTGTCTCTAATATATTATGACAGACCAGCTAGATCTACTGTCTCTATTATATTATGACAGACCAGCTAGATCTAGTGTCTCTATTATATTATGACAGACCAGCTAGATCTAGTGTCTCTATTATATTATGACAGACCAGCTAGATCTAGTGTCTCTATTATATTATGACAGACCAGCTAGATCTAGTGTCTCTATTATATTATGACAGACCAGCTCGATCTACTGTCTCTGTTATATTATGACAGACCAGCTAGATCTACTGTCTCTGTTATATTATGACAGTTCAGCTAGATCTACTGTCTCTATTATATTATGACAGACCAGCTAGATCTAATGTCTCTATTATATTATGGCAGACCAGCTAGATCTACTGTCTCTATTATACTATGACAGACCAGCTACATCTACTGTCTCTGTTATATTTTGACAGACCAGCTAGATCTACTGTCTCTATTATATTATGACAGACCAGCTAGATCTACTGTCTCTATTATATGACAGATCAGCTAGATCTACTGTCTCTTTTATATTATGACAGACCAGCTAGATCTACTGTCTAATTTATATTATGACAGACCAGCTAGATCAACTGTCTCTATTATATTATGACAGACCGGCTAGATCTATTGTTTCTACTATATTATGACAGACCAGCTAGATCTACTGTCTAATTTATATTATGACAGACCAGCTAGATCTACTGTCTCAACTATATTATGACAGACCAGCTAGATCTACTGTCTCTATTATATTATGACAGACCAGCTAGATCTACTGTCTCTACTATATTATGACAGACCAGCTAGATCTAATGTCTAATTTATATTATGACAGACCAGCTAGATCTACTGTCTAATTTATATTATGACAGACCAGCTAGATCAACTGTCTCTATTATATTATGACAGACCGGCTAGATCTATTGTTTCTACTATATTATGACAGACCAGCTAGATCTCCTGTCTAATTTATATTATGACAGACCAGCTAGATCTACTGTCTCTAATATATTATGACAGACCGGCTAGATCTACTGTTTCTACTATATTATGACAGACCAGCTAGATCTACTGTCTCTATTATATTATAACAGACCAGCTAGATCTACTGTCTCTAATATATTATGACAGACCGGCTAGATCTACTGTTTCTACTATATTATGACAGACCAGCTAGATCTACTGTCTAATTTATATTATGACAGACCAGCTAGATCTACTGTCTCTACTATATTATGACAGACCAGCTAGATCTACTGTCTCTATTATATTATGGGAGACCAGCTAGATCTACTGTCTCTAATATATTATGACAGACCAGCTAGATCTATTGTCTCTATTTTATTATGACAGACCAGCACGATCTACTGTCTCTATTATATCATGACAGACCAGCTAGATCTATTATCTCTATTTTATTATGACAGACCAGCTTGATCTAGTGTCTCTATTATATTATGGGAGACCAGGTAGATCTAATGTCTCTATTATATTATGACAGACCAGCTAGATCTACTGTCTCTACTATATTATGACAGACCAGCTAGATCTACGGTCTCTATTATATTATGGGAGACCAGCTAGATCTACTGTCTAATTTATATTATGACAGACCAGCTAGATCTACTGTCTCTAATATATGACAGACCAGCTAGAACTACTGTCTCTAATATATGACAGACCAGCTAGAACTACTGTCTCTATTATATTATGGGAGACCAGGTAGATCTAATGTCTCTATTATATTATGACAGACCAGCTAGATCTACTGTCTCTAATATATTATGACAGACCAGCTAGATCTACTGTCTCTATTATATGACAGATCAGCTAGATCTACTGTCTCTATTATATCATTACAGACCAGCTAGATCTATTGTCTCTTATATGACAGACCAGCTAGATCTACTGTCTCTATTATATTATGACAGACCAGCTCGATCTACTGTCTCTATTGTATAATGACAGACCAGCACGATCTACTGTCTCTATTATATTATGACAGACCAGCTAGATCTAGTGTCTCTATTATATTATGACAGACCAGCTAGATCTACCGTCTCCAATATGTTATGACAGACAAGCTAGAACTACTGTCTCTAATATATTATGACAGACCAGCTAGATCTAGTATCTCTATTATATTATGACAGACCAGCTAGATCTAGTGTCTCTATTATATTATGACAGACCAGCTAGATCTACCGTCTCTAATATATTATTACAGACTAGCTAGATCTATTATCTCTAATATATTATGACAGACCAGCTAGATCTACTGTCTCTATTATATTGTGACAGACCAGCTAGATCTACTGTCTCTAATATATTATGACAGACCAGCTAGATCTACTGTCTCTAATATATTATGACAGACCAGCTAGATCTACTGTCTCTATTATATTATGGGAGACCAGCTAGATCTACTGTCTCTAATATATTATGACAGACCAGCTAGATCTACTGTCTCTATTATATGACAGATCAGCTAGATCTACTGTCTCTATTATATCATTACAGACCAGCTAGATCTATTGTCTCTTATATGACAGACCAGCTAGATCTACTGTCTCTATTATATTATGACAGACCAGCTCGATCTACTGTCTCTATTGTATAATGACAGACCAGCACGATCTACTGTCTCTATTATATTATGACAGACCAGCTAGATCTAGTGTCTCTATTATATTATGGGAGACCAGGTAGATCTAATGTCTCTATTATATTATGACAGTCCAGCTAGATCTACTGTCTCTATTATATTATGACAGACCAGCTAGATCTACTGTCTCTATAATATTATGACAGACCAGCTAGATCTACTGTCTCTATTATATTGTGACAGACCAGCTAGATCTACTGTCTCTATTATATTATGACAGATCAGCTAGATCTACTGTCTCTATTATATTATGACAGACCAGCTAGATCTACTGTCTCTAATATATGACAGACCAGCTAGATATATTGTCTCTATTATATTATGACAGACCAGCTAGATCTAGTGTCTCTATTATATTATGGGAGACCAGGTAGATCTAATGTCTCTAATATATGACAGACCAGCTAGAACTACTGTCTCTATTATATTATGGGAGACCAGGTAGATCTAATGTCTCTATTATATTATGACAGACCAGCTAGATCTACTATCTCTAATATATTATGACAGACCAGCTAGATCTACTGTCTCTATTATATCATGACAGACCAGCTAGATCTATTGTCTCTATTATATTATGACAGACCAGCTAGTTCTAGTGTCTCTTATGTTATGACAGACCAGCTAGATCTACTGTCTCTTATATTATGACAGACCAGCTAGATCTACTGTCTCTATTATATTATGACAAACCAGCTCGATCTACTGTCTCTATTGAATAATGACAGACCAGCACGATCTACTGTCTCTATTATATTATGACAGACCAGCTAGATCTAGTGTCTAATTTATATTATGACAGACCAGCTAGATCTACTGTTTCTACTATATTATGACAGACCAGCACGATCTACTGTCTCTATTATATCATGACAGACCAGCTAGATCTATTATCTCTATTTTATTATGACAGACCAGCTAGATCTAGTGTCTCTATTATATTATGGGAGACCAGGTAGATCTAATGTCTCTATTATATTATGACAGACCAGCTAGATCTACTGTCTCTACTATATTATGACAGACCAGCTAGATCTACGGTCTCTATTATATTATGGGAGACCAGCTAGATCTACTGTCTAATTTATATTATGACAGACCAGCTAGATCTACTGTCTCTAATATATGACAGACCAGCTAGAACTACTGTCTCTAATATATGACAGACCAGCTAGAACTACTGTCTCTATTATATTATGGGAGACCAGGTAGATCTAATGTCTCTATTATATTATGACAGACCAGCTAGATCTACTGTCTCTAATATATTATGACAGACCAGCTAGATCTACTGTCTCTATTATATGACAGATCAGCTAGATCTACTGTCTCTATTATATCATTACAGACCAGCTAGATCTATTGTCTCTTACATGACAGACCAGCTAGATCTACTGTCTCTATTATATTATGACAGACCAGCTCGATCTACTGTCTCTATTGTATAATGACAGACCAGCACGATCTACTGTCTCTATTATATTATGACAGACCAGCTAGATCTAGTGTCTCTATTATATTATGACAGACCAGCTAGATCTACCGTCTCCAATATGTTATGACAGACAAGCTAGATCTACTGTCTCTAATATATTATGACAGACCAGCTAGATCTAGTATCTCTATTATATTATGACAGACCAGCTAGATCTAGTGTCTCTATTATATTATGACAGACCAGCTAGATCTACCGTCTCTAATATATTATTACAGACTAGCTAGATCTATTATCTCTAATATATTATGACAGACCAGCTAGATCTACTGTCTCTATTATATTGTGACAGACCAGCTAGATCTACTGTCTCTAATATATTATGACAGACCAGCTAGATCTACTGTCTCTAATATATTATGACAGACCAGCTAGATCTACTGTCTCTATTATATTATGGGAGACCAGGTAGATCTAATGTCTCTATTATATTATGACAGTCCAGCTAGATCTACTGTCTCTAATATATTATGACAGACCAGCTAGATCTACTGTCTCTAATATATTATGACAGACCAGCTAGATCTAGTGTCTCTATTATATTATGGGAGACCAGGTAGATCTAATGTCTCTATTATATTTTGACAGTCCAGCTAGATCTACTGTCTCTATTATATTATGACAGACCAGCTAGATCTACTGTCTCTATTATATTGTGACAGACCAGCTAGATCTACTGTCTCTAATATATTATGACAGACCAGCTAGATCTACTGTCTCTATTATATTATGGGAGACCAGGTAGATCAAATGTCTCTATTATATTATGACAGTCCAGCTCGATCTACTGTCTCTATTGTATAATGACAGACCAGCACAATCTACTGTCTCTATTATATTATGACAGATCAGCTAGATCTAGTGTCTCTATTATATCATGACAGACCAGCTAGATCTACTGTCTCTAATATATTATTACAGACTAGCTAGATCTATTATCTCTAATATATTATGACAGACCAGCTAGATCTACTGTCTCTATTATATTGTGACAGACCAGCTAGATCTACTGTCTCTAATATATTATGACAGACCAGCTAGATCTACTGTCTCTAATATATTATGACAGACCAGCTAGATCTACTGTCTCTAATATATTATGACAGACCAGCTAGATCTACTGTCTCTAATATATTATGACAGACCAGCTAGATCTACTGTCTCTATTATATTATGGGAGACCAGGTAGATCTAATGTCTCTATTATATTATGACAGTCCAGCTAGATCTACTGTCTCTATTATATTGTGACAGACCAGCTAGATCTACTGTCTCTAATATATTATGACAGACCAGCTAGATCTACTGTCTCTAATATATTATGACAGACCAGCTAGATCTACTGTCTCTATTATATTATGGGAGACCAGGTAGATCTAATGTCTCTATTATATTATGACAGTCCAGCTAGATCTACTGTCTCTATTATATTATGACAGACCAGCTAGATCTACTGTCTCTATTATATTGTGACAGACCAGCTAGATCTACTGTCTCTAATATATTATGACAGACCAGCTAGATCTACTGTCTCTATTATATGACAGATCAGCTAGATCTAGTGTCTCTATTATATCATGACAGACCAGCTAGATCTACTGTCTCTAATATATTATTACAGACTAGCTAGATCTACTGTCTCTATTATATTGTGACAGACCAGCTAGATCTACTGTCTCTAATATATTATGACAGACCAGCTAGATCTACTGTCTCTATTATATGACAGATCAGCTAGATCTAGTGTCTCTATTATATCATGACAGACCAGCTAGATCTACTGTCTCTAATATATTATTACAGACTAGCTAGATCTATTATCTCTAATATATTATGACAGACCAGCTAGATCTACTGTCTCTATTATATTGTGACAGACCAGCTAGATCTACTGTCTCTATTATATTATGACAGACCAGCTAGATCTAGTGTCTCTATTATATTATGACAGACCAGCTAGATCTACCGTCTCCAATATGTTATGACAGACAAGCTAGATCTACTGTCTCTATTATATGACAGATCAGCTAGATCTAGTGTCTCTATTATATCATGACAGACCAGCTAGATCTACTGTCTCTAATATATTATGACAGACCAGCTAGATCTACTGTCTCTATTATATTATGGGAGACCAGGTAGATCTAATGTCTCTATTATATTATGACAGTCCAGCTAGATCTACTGTCTCTATTATATTATGACAGACCAGCTAGATCTACTGTCTCTAATATATTATTACAGACTAGCTAGATCTACTGTCTCTATTATATTATGACAGACCAGCTAGATCTACTGTCTCTGTTATATCATGACAGACCAGCTAGATATATTGTCTCTATTATATTATGACAGACCAGCTAGATCTACTGTCTCTAATATATTATTACAGACTAGCTAGATCTACTGTCTCTATTATATTATGACAGACCAGCTAGATCTACTGTCTCTATTATATTGTGACAGACCAGCTAGATCTACTGTCTCTAATATATTATGACAGACCAGCTAGATCTAGTGTCTCTATTATATTATGGGAGACCAGGTAGATCTAATGTCTCTAATATATGACAGACCAGCTAGAACTACTGTCTCTATTATATTATGGGAGACCAGGTAGATCTAATGTCTCTATTATATTATGACAGACCAGCTAGATCTACTATCTCTATTATATTATGACAGACCAGCTAGATCTACTGTCTCTATTATATCATGACAGACCAGCTAGATCTATTGTCTCTATTATATTATGACAGACCAGCTAGTTCTAGTGTCTCTATTATGTTATGACAGACCAGCTAGATCTACTGTCTCTTATATTATGACAGACCAGCTAGATCTACTGTCTCTATTATATTATGACAAACCAGCTCGATCTACTGTCTCTATTGTATAATGACAGACCAGCACGATCTACTGTCTCTATTATATTATGACAGACCAGCTAGATCTAGTGTCTAATTTATATTATGACAGACCAGCTAGATCTAGTGTCTCTATTATGTCATGACAGACCAGCTAGATCTACCGTCTCTAATATATTATGACAGACCAGCTAGATCTACTGTCTCTAATATATTATGACAGACCAGCTAGATCTAGTGTCTCTATTATATTATGACAGACCAGCTAGATCTAGTGTCTCTATTATGTCATGACAGACCAGCTAGATCTACCGTCTCTAATATATTATGACAGACCAGCTCGATCTACTGTCTCTGTTATATTATGACAGACCAGCTAGATCTACTGTCTCTATTATATTATGACAGACCAGCTAGATCTAATGTGTCTATTATATTATGGCAGGCCAGTTAAATCTACTATCTCTATTATATTATGGCAGACCAGCTAGATCTATTGTCTCTATTATATTATGGGAGACCAGCTAGAACTACTGTCTCTATTATATTATGGGAGACCAGGTAGATCTAATGTCTCTATTATATTATGACAGTCCAGCTAGATCTACTGTCTCTATTATATTATGACAGACCAGCTAGATCTACTGTCTCTATTATATTATGACAGACCAGCTAGATCTACTGTCTCTAATATATGACAGACCAGCTAGAACTACTGTCTCTATTATATTATGGGAGACCAGGTAGATCTAATGTCTCTATTATATTATGACAGACCAGCTAGATCTAATGTCTCTAATATATTATGACAGACCAGCTAGATCTACTGTCTCTATAATATTATGACAGACCAGCTAGATCTACTGTCTCTAATATGACAGACCAGCTAGAACTACTGTCTCTATTATATTATGGGAGACCAGGTAGATCTAATGTCTCTATTATATTATGACAGACCAGCTAGATCTACTGTCTCTATTATATCATGACAGACCAGCTAGATCTACTGTCTCCAATATATTATGACAGACCAGCTAGATCTACTGTCTCTATTATATCATGACAGACCAGCTAGATCTACTGTCTCCAATATATTATGACAGACCAGCTAGATCTACTGTCTCTATTATATTATGACAGAACAGCTAGATCTACTGTCTCTATTATATTATGACAGACCAGCTAGATCTACTGTCTCTAATATATGACAGACCAGCTAGAACTGCTGTCTCTTTTATATTATGACAGACCAGCTAGTTATAGTGTCTCTATTATGTTATGACAGACCAGCTAGTTCTAGTGTCTCTATTATGTTATGACAGACCAGCTAGATCTACTGTCTCTATTGTATGACAGATCAGCTAGATCTACTGTCTCTATTATATCATGACAGACCAGCTAGATCTATTGTCTCTATTATATTATGACAGACCAGCTAGTTCTAGTGTCTCTATTATGTTATGACAGACCAGCTAGATCTACTGTCTCTTATATTATGACAGACCAGCTAGATCTAGTGTCTCTATTATATTATGGGAGACCAGGTAGATCTAATGTCTCTATTTTATGACAGTCCAGCTAGATCTACTGTCTCTATTATATTATGACAGACCAGCTAGATCTACTGTCTCTATTATATTATGACAGACCAGCTAGATCTACTGTCTCTAATATATGACAGAACAGCTAGAACTACTGTCTCTATTATATTATGGGAGACCAGGTAGATCTAATGTCTCTATTATATTATGACAGACCAGCTAGATCTACTGTCTCTAATATATTATGACAGACCAGCTAGATCTACTGTCTCTATTATATGACAGATCAGCTAGATCTACTGTCTCTATTGTATCATGACAGACCAGCTAGATCTATTGTCTCTATTATATTATGACAGACCAGCTAGTTCTAGTGTCTCTATTATGTTATGACAGACCAGCTAGATCTACTGTCTCTTATATTATGACAGACCAGCTAGATCTACTGTCTCTATTATATTATGACAGACCAGCTCGATCTACTGTCTCTATTGTATAATGACAGACCAGCACGATCTAATGTCTCTATTATATTATGACAGACCAGCTATATCTAGTGTCTAATTTATATTATGACAGACCAGCTAGATCTACTGTCTCTAATATATTATGACAGACCAGCTAGATCTACTGTCTCTAATATATTATGACAGACCAGCTAGATCTAGTGTCTCTATTATATTATGACAGACCAGCTAGATCTAGTGTCTCTATTATATTATGACAGACCAGCTAGATCTACCATCTCTAATATATTATGACAGACCAGCTCGATCTACTGTCTCTGTTATATTATGACAGACCAGCTAGATCTACTGTCTCTATTATATTATGACAGTTCAGCTAGATCTACTGTCTCTATTATATTATGACAGACCAGCTAGATCTAATGTCTCTATTATATTATGGCAGACCAGCTAGATCTACTGTCTCTATTATACTATGACAGACCAGCTACATCTACTGTCTCTGTTATATTATGACAGACCAGCTAGATCTACTGTCTCTATTATATTATGACAGACCAGCTAGATCTACTGTCTAATTTATATTATGACAGACCAGCTAGATCAACTGTCTCTATTATATTATGACAGACCGGCTAGATCTATTGTTTCTACTATATTATGACAGACCAGCTAGATCTCCTGTCTAATTTATATTATGACAGACCAGCTAGATCTACTGTCTCTGTTATATTATGACAGACCAGCTAGATCTACTGTCTCTATTATATTATGACAGACCAGCTAGATCTACTGTCTCTACTATATTATGACAGACCAGCTAGATCTAATGTCTAATTTATATTATGACAGACCAGCTAGATCTAGTGTCTCTATTATATTATGACAGACCAGCTCGATCTACTGTCTCTGTTATATTATGACAGACCAGCTAGATCTACTGTCTCTATTATATTATGACAGTTCAGCTAGATCTACTGTCTCTATTATATTATGACAGACCAGCTAGATCTAATGTCTCTATTATATTATGGCAGACCAGCTAGATCTACTGTCTCTATTATATTATGACAGACCAGCTAGATCTACTGTCTCTATTATATTATGACAGACCAGCTAGATCTACTGTCTCTATTATATGACAGATCAGCTAGATCTACTGTCTCTATTATATTATGACAGACCAGCTAGATCTACTGTCTAATTTATATTATGACAGACCAGCTAGATCTACTGTCTCTACTATATTATGACAGACCAGCTAGATCTACTGTCTCTATTATATTATGACAGACCAGCTAGATCTACTGTCTCTACTATATAATGACAGACAAGCTAGATCTAATGTCTAATTTATATTATGACAGACCAGCTAGATCTAGTGTCTCTATTATATTATGACAGACCAGCTAGATCTACTGTCTCTATTATATTATGACAGACCAGCTAGATCTACTGTCTCTATTATATTAAGGTAGACCAGCTAGATCTACTGTCTCTAATATATTATTACAGACTAGCTAGATCTATTATCTCTAATATATTATGACAGACCAGCTAGATCTACTGTCTCTATTATATTATAACAGACCAGCTAGATCTACTGTCTCTAATATATTATGACAGACCGGCTAGATCTACTGTTTCTACTATATTATGACAGACCAGCTAGATCTACTGTCTCTATTATATTATAACAGACCAGCTAGATCTACTGTCTCTAATATATTATGACAGACCGGCTAGATCTACTGTTTCTACTATATTATGACAGACCAGCTAGATCTACTGTCTAATTTATATTATGACAGACCAGCTAGATCTACTGTCTCTACTATATTATGACAGACCAGCTAGATCTACTGTCTCTATTATATTATGGGAGACCAGCTAGATCTACTGTCTCTATTATATTATGACAGACCAGCTAGATCTATTGTCTCTATTTTATTATGACAGACCAGCTAGATCTAGTGTCTCTATTATATTATGGGAGACCAGGTAGATCTAATGTCTCTATTATATTATGACAGACCAGCTAGATCTACTGTCTCTATATTATGACAGACCAGCTAGATCTACTGTCTCTACTATATTATGACAGACCAGCTAGATCTACGGTCTCTATTATATTATGGGAGACCAGCTAGATCTACTGTCTAATTTATATTATGACAGACCAGCTAGAACTACTGTCTCTATTATATTATGGGAGACCAGGTAGATCTAATGTCTCTATTATATTATGACAGACCAGCTAGATCTACTGTCTCTATTATATTATGACAGACCAGCTAGATCTACTGTCTCTACTATATTATGACAGACCAGCTAGATCTACGGTCTCTATTATATTATGGGAGACCAGCTAGATCTACTGTCTAATTTATATTATGACAGACCAGCTAGATCTAGTGTCTCTATTATATTATGACAGACCAGCTAGATCTACTGTCTCTATTATATTATGACAGTTCAGCTAGATCTACTGTCTCTATTATATTATGACAGACCAGCTAGATCTAATGTCTCTATTATATTATGGCAGACCAGCTAGATTTACTGTCTCTATTATACTATGACAGACCAGCTACATCTACTGTCTCTGTTATATTATGACAGACCAGCTAGATCTACTGTCTCTATTATATTATGGCAGACCAGCTAGATCTACTGTCTAATTTATATTATGACAGACCAGCTAGATCTACTGTCTCTACTATATTATGACAGACCAGCTAGATCTACTGTCTCTATTATATTATGACAGACCAGCTAGATCTATTGTCTCTATTTTATTATGACAGACCAGCTAGATCTAGTGTCTCTATTATATTATGGGAGACCAGGTAGATCTAATGTCTCTATTATATTATGACAGACCAGCTAGATCTACTGTCTCTATATTATGACAGACCAGCTAGATCTACTGTCTCTACTATATTATGACAGACCAGCTAGATCTACGGTCTCTATTATATTATGGGAGACCAGCTAGATCTACTGTCTAATTTATATTATGACAGACCAGCTAGAACTACTGTCTCTATTATATTATGGGAGACCAGGTAGATCTAATGTCTCTATTATATTATGACAGACCAGCTAGATCTACTGTCTCTATTATATTATGACAGACCAGCTAGATCTACTGTCTCTACTATATTATGACAGACCAGCTAGATCTAGTGTCTCTATTATATTATGACAGACCAGCTAGATCTACTGTCTCTATTATATTATGACAGACCGGCTAGATCTATTGTTTCTACTATATTATGACAGACCAGCTAGATCTCCTGTCTAATTTATATTATGACAGACCAGCTAGATCTACTGTCTCTACTATATTATGACAGACCAGCTAGATCTACTGTCTCTATTATATTATGACAGACCAGCTAGATCTACTGTCTCTACTATATTATGACAGACAAGATAGATCTAATGTCTAATTTATATTATGACAGACCAGCTAGATCTAGTGTCTCTATTATATTATGACAGACCAGCTAGATCTACTGTCTCTATTATATTATGACAGACCAGCTAGATCTACTGTCTCTATTATATTAAGGTAGACCAGCTAGATCTACTGTCTCTAATATATTATTACAGACCAGCTAGATCTATTATCTCTATTTTATTATGACAGACCAGCACGATCTACTGTCTCTATTATATTATGACAGACCAGCTAGATCTAGTGTCTCTATTATATTATGACAGACCAGCTAGATCTACTGTCTCTATTATATGACAGATCAGCTAGATCTACTGTCTCTATTATATTATGACAGACCAGCTAGATCTCCTGTCTAATTTATATTATGACAGACCAGCTAGATCTACTGTCTCTACTATATTATGACAGACTAGCTAGATCTATTATCTCTAATATATTATGACAGACCAGCTAGATCTACTGTCTAATTTATATTATGACAGACCAGCTAGATCTACTGTCTCTACTATATTATGACAGACCAGCTAGATCTACTGTCTCTATTATATTATGGGAGACCAGCTAGATCTACTGTCTCTATTATATTATGACAGACCAGCTAGATCTATTGTCTCTATTTTATTATGACAGACCAGCACGATCTACTGTCTCTATTATATCATGACAGACCAGCTAGATCTATTATCTCTATTTTATTATGACAGACCAGCTAGATCTACTGTCTCTATTATATTATGGGAGACCAGGTAGATCTAATGTCTCTATTATATTATGACAGACCAGCTAGATCTACTGTCTCTATATTATGACAGACCAGCTAGATCTACTGTCTCTACTATATTATGACAGACCAGCTAGATCTACGGTCTCTATTATATTATGGGAGACCAGCTAGATCTACTGTCTAATTTATATTATGACAGACCAGCTAGAACTACTGTCTCTATTATATTATGGGAGACCAGGTAGATCTAATGTCTCTATTATATTATGACAGACCAGCTAGATCTACTGTCTCTATATTATGACAGACCAGCTAGATCTACTGTCTCTACTATATTATGACAGACCAGCTAGATCTACGGTCTCTATTATATTATGGGAGACCAGCTAGATCTACTGTCTAATTTATATTATGACAGACCAGCTAGAACTACTGTCTCTATTATATTATGGGAGACCAGGTAGATCTAATGTCTCTATTATATTATGACAGACCAGCTAGATCTACTGTCTCTATTATATTATGACAGACCAGCTAGATCTACTGTCTCTACTATATTATGACAGACCAGCTAGATCTACGGTCTCTATTATATTATGGGAGACCAGCTAGATCTACTGTCTAATTTATATTATGACAGACCAGCTATATCTAGTGTCTCTATTATATTATGGGAGACCAGGTAGATCTAATGTCTCTATTATATTATGACAGACCAGCTAGATCTAGTGTCTCTATTATATTATGACAGACCAGCTAGATCTACTGTCTCTATTATATTATGACAGTTCAGCTAGATCTACTGTCTCTATTATATTATGACAGACCAGCTAGATCTAATGTCTCTATTATATTATGGCAGACCAGCTAGATTTACTGTCTCTATTATACTATGACAGACCAGCTACATCTACTGTCTCTGTTATATTATGACAGACCAGCTAGATCTACTGTCTCTATTATATTATGGCAGACCAGCTAGATCTACTGTCTAATTTATATTATGACAGACCAGCTAGATCTACTGTCTCTACTATATTATGACAGACCAGCTAGATCTACTGTCTCTATTATATTATGGGAGACCAGCTAGATCTACTGTCTCTATTATATTATGACAGACCAGCTAGATCTATTGTCTCTATTTTATTATGACAGACCAGCTAGATCTAGTGTCTCTATTATATTATGGGAGACCAGGTAGATCTAATGTCTCTATTATATTATGACAGACCAGCTAGATCTACTGTCTCTATATTATGACAGACCAGCTAGATCTACTGTCTCTACTATATTATGACAGACCAGCTAGATCTACGGTCTCTATTATATTATGGGAGACCAGCTAGATCTACTGTCTAATTTATATTATGACAGACCAGCTAGAACTACTGTCTCTATTATATTATGGGAGACCAGGTAGATCTAATGTCTCTATTATATTATGACAGACCAGCTAGATCTACTGTCTCTATTATATTATGACAGACCAGCTAGATCTACTGTCTCTACTATATTATGACAGACCAGCTAGATCTAGTGTCTCTATTATATTATGACAGACCAGCTAGATCTACTGTCTCTATTATATTATGACAGACCGGCTAGATCTATTGTTTCTACTATATTATGACAGACCAGCTAGATCTCCTGTCTAATTTATATTATGACAGACCAGCTAGATCTACTGTCTCTACTATATTATGACAGACCAGCTAGATCTACTGTCTCTATTATATTATGACAGACCAGCTAGATCTACTGTCTCTACTATATTATGACAGACAAGATAGATCTAATGTCTAATTTATATTATGACAGACCAGCTAGATCTAGTGTCTCTATTATATTATGACAGACCAGCTAGATCTACTGTCTCTATTATATTATGACAGACCAGCTAGATCTACTGTCTCTATTATATTAAGGTAGACCAGCTAGATCTACTGTCTCTAATATATTATTACAGACCAGCTAGATCTATTATCTCTATTTTATTATGACAGACCAGCACGATCTACTGTCTCTATTATATTATGACAGACCAGCTAGATCTAGTGTCTCTATTATATTATGACAGACCAGCTAGATCTACTGTCTCTATTATATGACAGATCAGCTAGATCTACTGTCTCTATTATATTATGACAGACCAGCTAGATCTCCTGTCTAATTTATATTATGACAGACCAGCTAGATCTACTGTCTCTACTATATTATGACAGACTAGCTAGATCTATTATCTCTAATATATTATGACAGACCAGCTAGATCTACTGTCTAATTTATATTATGACAGACCAGCTAGATCTACTGTCTCTACTATATTATGACAGACCAGCTAGATCTACTGTCTCTATTATATTATGGGAGACCAGCTAGATCTACTGTCTCTATTATATTATGACAGACCAGCTAGATCTATTGTCTCTATTTTATTATGACAGACCAGCACGATCTACTGTCTCTATTATATCATGACAGACCAGCTAGATCTATTATCTCTATTTTATTATGACAGACCAGCTAGATCTACTGTCTCTATTATATTATGGGAGACCAGGTAGATCTAATGTCTCTATTATATTATGACAGACCAGCTAGATCTACTGTCTCTATATTATGACAGACCAGCTAGATCTACTGTCTCTACTATATTATGACAGACCAGCTAGATCTACGGTCTCTATTATATTATGGGAGACCAGCTAGATCTACTGTCTAATTTATATTATGACAGACCAGCTAGAACTACTGTCTCTATTATATTATGGGAGACCAGGTAGATCTAATGTCTCTATTATATTATGACAGACCAGCTAGATCTACTGTCTCTATATTATGACAGACCAGCTAGATCTACTGTCTCTACTATATTATGACAGACCAGCTAGATCTACGGTCTCTATTATATTATGGGAGACCAGCTAGATCTACTGTCTAATTTATATTATGACAGACCAGCTAGAACTACTGTCTCTAGTATATTATGGGAGACCAGGTAGATCTAATGTCTCTATTATATTATGACAGACCAGCTAGATCTACTGTCTCTATTATATTATGACAGACCAGCTAGATCTACTGTCTCTATTATATTATGGGAGACCAGGTAGATCTAATGTCTCTATTATATTATGACAGACCAGCTAGATCTACTGTCTCTATTATATTATGACAGCCCAGCACAATCTACTGTCTCTATTATATTATGACAGACCAGCTAGATCTACTGTCTCTATTATATTATGACAGACCAGCTAGATCTACTGTCTCTATTATATTATGACAGACCAGCTAGATCTACTGTCTCTACTATATTATGACAGACCAGCTAGATCTACGGTCTCTATTATATTATGGGAGACCAGCTAGATCTACTGTCTAATTTATATTATGACAGACCAGCTAGATCTACTGTCTCTATTATATTATGACAGCCCAGCACAATCTACTGTCTCTATTATATTATGACAGACCAGCTAGATCTACTGTCTCTATTATATTATGACAGACCAGCTAGATCTACTGTCTCTATTATATTATGACAGACCAGCTAGAACTACTGTCTCTATTATATTATGACAGACCAGCTAGATCTATTGTCTCTATTATATTATGACAGACCAGCTAGATCTACCGTCTCTAATATATTATGACAGACCAGCTCGATCTACTGTCTCTGTTATATTATGACAGACCAGCTAGATCTACTGTCTCTATTATATTATGGCAGACCAGCTAGATCTACTGTCTCTATTATATGACAGATCAGCTAGATCTACTGTCTCTATTATGTTATGACAGACCAGCTAGATCTAATGTCTAATTTATATGATGACAGACCAGCTAGATCTACTGTCTCTATTATATTATGACAGACCAGCTAGATCTACTGTCTCTACTATATTATGACAGACCAGCTAGATCTACGGTCTCTATTATATTATGGGAGACCAGCTAGATCTACTGTCTCTATTATATTATGGGAGACCAGCTAGAACTACTGTCTCTATTATGGGAGACCAGGTAGATCTAATGTCTCTATTATATTATGACAGACCAGCTAGATCTACTGTCTCTATTATATTATGACAGACCAGCTAGATCTACTGTCTCTATTATATTATGACAGACCAGCTAGAACTACTGTCTCTATTATATTATGACAGACCAGCTAGATCTATTGTCTCTATTATATTATGACAGACCAGCTAGATCTAGTGTCTCTATTATATTATGGGAGACCAGGTAGATCTAATGTCTCTATTATATTATGACAGACCAGCTAGATCTACTGTCTCTATTATATTATGACAGACCGGCTAGATCTACTGTCTCTATTATTTTATGACAGACCGGCTAGATCTACTGTCTCTATTATATGACAGATCAGCTAGATCTACTGTCTCTATTATATCATGACAGACCAGCTAGATCTAGTGTCTCTATTATATTATGACAGACCAGCTAGTTCTAGTGTCTCTATGTTATTACAGACCAGCTAGATCTACTGTCTCTTATATTATGACAGACCAGCTAGATCTACTGTCTCTATTATATTATGACAGACCAGCTCGATCTACTGTCTCTATTATATAATGACAGACCAGCACGATCTACTGTCTCTATTATATTATGACAGACCAGCTAGATCTACTGTCTCTAATATATTATGACAGACCAGCTAGATCTAGTGTCTCTATTATATTATGACAGACCAGCTAGATCTACCGTCTCTAATATATTATGACAGACCAGTACGATCTACCGTCTCTGTTATATTATGACAGACCAGCTAGATCTACTGTCTCTATTATATTATGACAGACCAGCTAGATCTACTGTCTCTATTATATTATGACAGACCAGCTAGATCTAATGTCTCTACTATATTATGACAGACCAGCTAGATCTACGGTCTCTATTATATTATGGGAGACCAGCTAGATCTACTGTCTAATTTATATTATGACAGACCAGCTAGAACTACTGTCTCTATTATATTATGACAGACCAGCTAGATCTACTGTCTCTATTATATTATGACAGACCAGCTAGATCTACTGTCTCTAATATATTATGACAGACCAGCTAGAACTACTGTCTCTATTATATTATGACAGACCAGCTAGATCTACTGTCTCTATTATATTATGACAGACCAGCTAGATCTACTGTCTCTAATATATTATGACAGACCAGCTAGAACTACTGTCTCTATTATATTATGACAGACCAGCTAGATCTACTGTCTCTAATATATTATGACAGACCAGCTAGATCTACGGTCTCTATTATATTATGGGAGACCAGCTAGATCTACTGTCTAATTTATATTATGACAGACCAGCTAGAACTACTGTCTCTATTATATTATGGGAGATCAGGTAGATCTAATGTCTCTATTATATTATGACAGACCAGCTAGATCTACTGTCTCTAATATATTATGACAGACCAGCTAGAACTACTGTCTCTATTATATTATGACAGACCAGCTAGATCTACTGTCTCTAATATATTATGACAGACCAGCTAGATCTAATGTCTCTATTATATCATGACAGACCAGCTAGATCTACTGTCTCTAATATATTATGACAGACCAGCTAGAACTACTGTCTCTATTATATTATGACAGACAAGCTAGATCTACTGTCTCTAATATATTATGACAGACCAGCTAGATCTACTGTCTCTATTATATCATGACAGACCAGCTAGATCTATTGTCTCTATTATGTTATGACAGACCAGCTAGATCTAGTGTCTCTATTATATTATGGGAGACCAGGTAGATCTAATGTCTCTATTATATTATGACAGACCAGCTAGATCTACTGTCTCTATTATATTATGACAGACCGGCTAGATCTACTGTCTCTATTAATTTATGACAGACCGGCTAGATCTACTGTCTCTAATATGACAGACCAGCTAGAACTACTGTCTCTAATATATTATGACAGACCAGCTAGATCTACCGTCTCTAATATATTATGACAGACCAGCTAGATCTAATGTCTCTACTATATTATGACAGACCAGCTAGATCTACGGTCTCTATTATATTATGGGAGACCAGCTAGATCTACTGTCTAATTTATATTATGACAGACCAGCTAGATCTACTGTCTCTATTATTTTATGACAGACCAGCTAGATCTATTGTCTCTATTATATTATGGGAGACCAGGTAGATCTAATGTCTCTATTATATTATGACAGACCAGCTAGATCTACTGTCTCTATTATATTATGACAGACCAGCTAGATCTAGTGTCTCTATTATATTATGACAGACCAGCTAGATCTACCGTCTCTAATATATTATGACAGACCAGTACGATCTACTGTCTCTGTTATATTATGACAGACCAGCTAGATCTACTGTCTCTATTATATTATGACAGACCAGCTAGATCTACTGTCTCTATTATATTATGACAGACCAGCTAGATCTAATGTCTCTACTATATTATGACAGACCAGCTAGATCTACGGTCTCTATTATATTATGGGAGACCAGCTAGATCTACTGTCTAATTTATATTATGACAGACCAGCTAGAACTACTGTCTCTATTATATTATGACAGACCAGCTAGATCTACTGTCTCTAATATATTATGACAGACCAGCTAGATCTACTGTCTCTATTATATCATGACAGACCAGCTAGATCTATTGTCTCTATTATATTATGACAGACCAGCTAGATCTAGTGTCTCTATTATATTATGGGAGACCAGGTAGATCTAATGTCTAATTTATATTATGACAGACCAGCTAGATCTACTGTCTCTATTATATTATGGCAGACCAGCTAGATCTACTGTCTCTATTATATGACAGATCAGCTAGATCTACTGTCTCTATTATGTTATGACAGACCAGCTAGATCTAATGTCTAATTTATATGATGACAGACCAGCTAGATCTACTGTCTCTATTATATTATGACAGACCAGCTAGATCTACTGTCTCTACTATATTATGACAGACCAGCTAGATCTACGGTCTCTATTATATTATGGGAGACCAGCTAGATCTACTGTCTCTATTATATTATGGGAGACCAGCTAGAACTACTGTCTCTATTATATTATGGGAGACCAGGTAGATCTAATGTCTCTATTATATTATGACAGACCAGCTAGATCTACTGTCTCTAATATATTATGACAGACCAGCTAGAACTACTGTCTCTATTATATTATGACAGACCAGCTAGATCTACTGTCTCTAATATATTATGACAGACCAGCTAGATCTACTGTCTCTATTATATCATGACAGACCAGCTAGATCTATTGTCTCTATTATATTATGACAGACCAGCTAGATCTAGTGTCTCTATTATATTATGGGAGACCAGGTAGATCTAATGTCTAATTTATATTATGACAGACCAGCTAGATCTACTGTCTCTATAATATTATGACAGACCGGCTAGATCTACTGTCTCTATTATTTTATGACAGACCGGCTAGATCTACTGTCTCTAATATGACAGACCAGCTAGAACTACTGTCTCTATTATATTATGGGAGACCAGGTAGATCTAAAGTCTCTATTATATTATGACAGACCAGCTAGATCTACTGTCTCTATTATATTGTGACAGACCAGCTAGATCTACTGTCTCTAATATATTATGACAGACCAGCTCGATCTACTGTCTCTATTATATAATGACAGACCAGCACGATCTACTGTCTCTATTATATTATGACAGACCAGCTAGATCTACTGTCTCTAATATATTATGACAGACCAGCTCGATCTACCGTCTCTGTTATATTATGACAGACCAGCTCGATCTACTGTCTCTGTTATATTATGACAGACCAGCTAGATCTACTGTCTCTATTATATTATGACAGACCAGCTAGATCTACTGTCTAATTTATATTATGGGAGACCAGGTAGATCTAATGTCTCTATTATTTTATGACAGACCGGCTAGATCTACTGTCTCTAATATGACAGACCAGCTAGATCTACTGTCTCTATTATATCATGACAGACCAGCTAGATATATTGTCTCTATTATATTATGACAGACCAGCTAGTTCTAGTGTCTCTATGTTATGACAGACCAGCTAGATCTACTGTCTCTTATATTATGACAGACCAGCTAGATCTACTGTCTCTATTATATTATGACAGACCAGCTCGATCTACTGTCTCTATTATATAATGACAGACCAGCACGATCTACTGTCTCTATTATATTATGACAGACCAGCTAGATCTACTGTCTCTAATATATTATGACAGACCAGCTAGATCTAGTGTCTCTATTATATTATGACAGACCAGCTAGATCTACCGTCTCTAATATATTATGACAGACCAGCTCGATCTACCGTCTCTGTTATATTATGACAGACCAGCTAGATCTACTGTCTCTATTATATTATGACAGACCAGCTAGATCTAATGTCTCTACTATATTATGACAGACCAGCTAGATCTACGGTCTCTATTATATTATGGGAGACCAGCTAGATCTACTGTCTCTATTATATTATGACAGACCAGCTAGATCTACTGTCTCTAATATATTATGACAGACCAGCTAGATCTACTGTCTCTATTATATTATGACAGACCAGCTAGATCTACTGTCTCTATTATATGACAGATCAGCTAGATCTACTGTCTCTATTATATCATGACAGACCAGCTAGATCTATTGTCTCTATTATATTATGACAGACCAGCTAGATCTAGTGTCTCTATTATATTATGACAGACCAGCTAGATCTACCGTCTCTAATATATTATGACAGACCAGCTCGATCTACTGTCTCTGTTATATTATGACAGACCAGCTAGATCTACTGTCTCTATTATATTATGGCAGACCAGCTAGATCTACTGTCTCTATTATATGACAGATCAGCTAGATCTACTGTCTCTATTATATTATGACAGACCAGCTAGATCTACTGTCTAATTTATATTATGACAGACCAGCTAGATCAACTGTCTCTATTATATTATGACAGACCGGCTAGATCTACTGTTTCTACTATATCATGACAGACCAGCTAGATCTACTGTCTAATTTATATTATGACAGACCAGCTAGATCTACTGTCTCTACTATATTATGACAGACCAGCTAGATCTACTGTCTCTATTATATTATGACAGACCTGGTAGATCTAGCTTGTCTGTCATAATACAGTAGAGAAAGTAGATCTAGCTGGTCTGTCATAATATAATAGAGACAGTAGATCTAGCTGGTCTGTTATAATATAATAGAGATAATAGATCTAGCCTTTATGTCATAATATAATAGACACAGTAGATCTAGCTGGACTGTAATAACAAACTATAGTTTCGGCAAGTCGGTTAGGACATCTACTCATTTTTCCAACAATTGTTTACAGACAGATAATTTAACTTATATTTCACTGTATCACATTTCCAATGGGTCAGAAGTCTACATACACTAAGTTGACTGTGCCTTTAAACAGCTTGGAAAATTCTAGAAAATTATGTAATGGCTTTAGAAGCTTCTGATAGGCTAATTGACATAGTTTGAGTCAATCGGAGGTTTACCTGTGGATGTTTTTCAAGGCCTACCTTCAAACTTAGTGCCTCTGCTTGACATCACGGGGAAATCAGCCAAGACCTCCGAAAAAAATGGTAGACCTCCACAAATCTGGTTCTTCATTGGGAGCAATTTCCAAACGGCTGAAGGTACCACGTTCATCTGTACAAACAGTAGTACGCAAGTATAAACACCATAGGACATCGTAGCCGTCATACCGCTCAGGAAGGAGACCCGTTCTGTCTCCTAGAGATGAACGTACTTTGTTACGAAAAGAGCAAATCAATCCCAAAACAACAGCAAAGGACCTTGTGAAGATGCTGGAGGAAACGGGTACAAAAGTATCTATATCCACAGTAAAACGAGTATATCGACATAACCTGAAAGGCCGCTCAGCAAGGAAGAAGCCACTGCTCCAAAACCGCCATAAAAAAGACAGACTACAGTTTGCAACTGCACTTGGAAACAAAGATTGTACTTTTTGGAGAAATGTCCTCTGGTCTGATGAAATAAAAATAGAACTGTTTGGCCATAATGTCCATAGATATGTTTGGAGGAAAAATGGGGAGGCTAGCAAGCCGAAGAACACCATCCCAACCGTGAAGCACGGGGGTGGCAGCATCATGTTGTGGGGGTGCTTTGCTGCATGAGGGACAGGTGCACTTCACAAAATAAATGGCATCATGAGGAAGAATAATTATGTGGATATATTTAAACATCTCAAGACATCAGTCAGGAAGTTAAAGCTTGGTTGCAAATGGGTCTTCCAAATGGACAATGACCCCAAGTATACTTCCAAAGTTGTGGCAAAATGGCTTAAGGACAACAAAGTCAAGGTATTAGAGTGGCCATCACAAAGCCCTGACCTCAATCCTATAGAACATTTCTGGGCAGAACTGAAAAATCTTGTGCGAGCAAGGAGGCCTACAAACCTGACTCAGTTACACCAGCTCTGTCAAGAGGAATGGGCCAAAATTCACCCAACTTATTGTGGGAAGCTTGTGGAAGGCTACCCGAAACGTTTGACCCAAGTTAAACAATTTAAAGGCAATGCTACCAAATGCTAATTGAGTGTATGTAAACTTCTGACCCACTGGGAATGTGATGAAATAAATAAAAGCTGAAAAAAATAATTCTCTCTACTATTATTCTGACATTTCACATTCTTAAAATAAAGTGGTGATCCTAACTGACCTAAGACAGGGAATTTTTACTGGGATTAAATGTCAGGAATTGTAAAAAACTGAGTTTAAATGTATTTGGCGAAGGTGTATGTAAACTTCTGACTTCAACTGTATGTTCTTAATCCATTCCTTACTTAGATTTACGTATATTTGGGTTGTGATACTGTTAGATATTACTGCACTGTTGGAGCTAGAATCACAAGCATTTTGCTACACCCGCAATAACATCTGCTAACCATGTGTATGTGACCAATAACATCTGCTAACCATGTGTATGTGACCACTAACATCTGCTAACCATGTGTCCAATAACATCTGCTAACCATGTGTATGTGACCAATAACATCTGCTAACCATGTGTATGTGACCAATAACATCTGCTAACCATGTGTCCAATAACATCTGCTAACCATGTGTATGTGACCAATAACATCTGCTAACCATGTGACCAATAACATCTGCTAACCATGTGACCAATAACATCTGCAAACCACGTGTATGTGACCAATAACATCTGCTAACCATGTGACCAATAACATCTGCAAACCATGTGACCAATAACATCTGCTAACCATGTGACCAATAACATCTGCTAACCATGTGTACGTGACCAATAACATCTGCTAACCATGTGTCCAATAACATCTGCTAACCATGTGTATGTGACCAATAACATCTGCTAACCATGTGTATGTGACCAATAACATCTGCTAACCATGTGTCCAATAACATCTGCTAACCATGTGTATGTGACCAATAACATCTGCTAACCATGTGACCAATAACATCTGCTAACCATGTGACCAATAACATCTGCAAACCACGTGTATGTGACCAATAACATCTGCTAACCATGTGACCAATAACATCTGCAAACCATGTGACCAATAACATCTGCTAACCATGTGACCAATAACATCTGCTAACCATGTGTACGTGACCAATAACATCTGCTAACCATGTGACCATTAACATCTGCTAACCATGTGTACGTGACCAATAACATCTGCTAACCATGTGTACGTGACCAATAACATCTGCTAACCATGTGACCAATATCATCTGCTAACCATGTGTACGTGACCAATAACATCTGCTAACCATGTGACCAATAACATCTGCTAACCATGTGACCAATAACATCTGCTAACCATGTGACCAATAACATCTGCTAACCATGTGACCAATAACATCTGCTAACCATGTGACCAATAACATCTGCTAACCATGTGACCAATAACATCTGCTAACCATGTGACCAATAACATCTGATTTGAAGCTGGTTGAGAGAATGCCAAGAATGTGCAAAGCTGTCATCAAGGCCAAGGGTGGCTATTTCAAGAATCTAAAATCTATTTAGTTTTGTTTAACACTTTTTTTGGTTACTACATGATTCCATATGTGGTATTTCATAGTTTTGTCTTCACTATTATTCTACAATGTAGAAAATAGTAAAACGAAAGAAAAACCCTGGAAATTAGGTGTTCTACAACTTTTGACTGGTAGTGTATGTGGACGCATGTGGCATTAAAGCAATTTACCCCAAAACAACTTCATAATAGTTGTGCTTGTCATAAAGATTAGAGGACTCGTGCATTTTTACCAGTTTTAGGACATTGCCACTGAGGGCTTGCACCATTTTAAAGTTGTCAACTGGGTGGGGATTCTTAAGAGCTGAAGAAAATATACTATTTTAAAAATGGAGATGGCCTGAACGGCGCTGCCTATGCTGTCACATACTTAATGACACGCAAAGATGAGTATTGGGTCTCTATTGTATACTTAATGACACACAAAGATGAGTCTTGGATCTCTATTGTATACTTACTGACACACAAAGATGAGTCTTGGGTCTCTATTGCCTCTTAGGCCTGTTATATGCGTATCTGCCCTCTCATTGGCTAGAATGGTCCCACCTCATCTCTTCTGCCTTCCATCTTTGAGGACATGTAAGTGTCATTGTTAAGAGCGGTCACTCGAATGTGTTGTCAATATAACAGACTATCTTTGACTTCATCCACTGGGGATGGCCGGAAACGACTTACAAGGGCTGTAAACACACTCCTCAATGAATGCTACATAAGTATACATTACAGACTTATTCTAAAAGTGATTCAATTGTCCCCCCCCCCCCCCCCCCCCCATCAACCTACATACAATACCCCATGACAAAGCAAAAACAAGATTTTAGAAATGTTTTCAAATGTTAATAAACTTAAATATCACATTTACATAAGTATTCAGACCTTTTACTCAGTACTTTGTTGAAGCACCTTTGGCAGCGATTACAGCCTCGAGTCTTCTTGGGTATGACGCTACAAGCTTGGCAGACCTGTATTTGGGGAGTTTCTCCCATACTTCTCTGCAGATCCTCTCAAGCTCTGTCAGGTTGGATGGGGAGCGTCGCTGCACAGCTATTTTCAGGTCTTTCCAGAGATGTTCGATCAGGTTCAAGTCCGGGCTCTGATGCTGTCGCCACCATGCTTCACTGTATGTTATATATATATATGTCTATATCACCGTATTGGCCAGGTGATGAGCGGTGCCAGGTTTCCTCCAAACGTGACGCTTGGCATTCAGGCCAACAAGTTCAATCTTGGTTTCATCAGACCAGAGAATCTTGTTTCTCATGGTCTGAGAGTCCTTTAGGTGCCTTTTGGCAAACTGCAAGTGGGCTGTCATGTGCCTTTTACTGAGGAGTGGCTTCCTCTGGCCACTCTACCATAAAGGCCTGATTGGTGGAGTGCTGCAGAGATGGTTGTCCTTCTGGAAGGTTCTCCCATCTCCACAGAGGAGCTCTGTCAGAGTGACCATCGGGTTCTTGGTCACCTCCTTGACCAAGGCCCTTCTCTCCCGATTGCTGTTTGACCGGGCGGCCAGCTCTAGGAAGAGTCTTGGTGGTTCCAAACTTATTCCATTTAAGAATGATGGAGGCTAGTATGTTCTTGGGGACCTTCAATGCTGCAGACAATGTTTTGGTACCCTTCCCCAGATCTGTGCCTCGACACAATCCTGTCTCAGAGCTCTACGGACAATTCCTTCAACCTCATGGCTTGGTTTTTGCTCTGACATGCACTGTCAACTGTGGGACCTTTATATAAACAGGTGTGCGCCTTTCCAAATCATGTCCAATAAATTGAATTTACCACAGGTGGACTCCAATCAAGTTGTAGAAACATCTCAAGGATGATCAATGGAAACAGGATGCACCTGAGATCAATTTAGAGTCTCAATATTTATGTAAATAAGGTATTTCTAGACCTGTTACTGTGATGTCATTATGTAGATTTCCTCAAACAAATTATTCATTTTAGAATAAGGCTGTAAAGTTTTTTTTTAAATGGATAAAGTGAACGTGCCTGAATAGTTTCCACTGTAATATAATAATGTGTAATAATGTGACCAGGTTTGTTTTAATATTTAGTTCTTATGTTTCTTATTAACCCGTACATTTCAATGAACTAAACACCAGGGAGAAATACATCTGAGATATTAAACATTATTATGATATTCTGGATTGACAGTTGTTCCAATTGCTAAAATTAACTAAATGTACAAATGCAAACAATTCAAAAATAATCTCACCGGAAATCAAAAATCCAACAAATGTAAATCCATAGTTGGTAAAACACTAACAGCAGGAAGCCTACGGATGAATGACAACGCCATAAAACAGCTTCAAAATCAACATTTACAAGCACATTTGTAATACTTCTGTCTTGAGGGTATTGATGAGGAGCATCCGTGATTTAGGAGACGGGTGAATGATGTCTTTCCCCGGTGGAGAAACAGACCGCTTGTGCATCACTTCTGGCTCCTATGATGTCAACAACAACAACTACAGTGTCCCAAATGCCACTCTAGTCCCTAGAGGGCCAAAAGTAGTGCACCTTAAAGGGTTCCCATTGGGACGTAGCCAGTGTTGTAGAGTCTTGAGGGGTGGTCTGGGGGTTGAGTCTGGGGGTTGAGGGGTCTGGGGGTCAGGTGGTCTGGGGGTTGAGGGGTCTGGGGGTCAGGTGGGCGCAGGGTCGTGGGTCGGGGGGGGTCAGAAGGTCGGGTGGGCGGAGGGTCGGGTGGGCGGGCAGAAAGAGATGTTCTTCTCAACACTGCTCAAAGCCAGCCATCAGAGACAGGGCAAGGGACTCCACTATAAGAGAGAACAGAGAAAAGACTGTCAGGACACCCCTCAACAGCAGACACCACCCCTCAACAGCAGACACCACCCCTCAAAAGCAGACACCACCCCTCAACAGCAGACACCACCCTCAACAGCAGACACCACCCTCAACAGCAGACACCACCCCTCAACAGCAGACACCACCCCTCAACAGCAGACACCACCCCTCAACAGCAGACACCACCCCTCAACAGCAGACACCACCCCTCAACAGCAGACACCACCCCTCAACAGCAGACACCACCCCTCAACAGCAGACACCACCCCTCAACAGCAGACACCACCCCTCAACAGCAGACACCACCCCTCAACAGCAGACACCACCCCTCAACAGCAGACACCACCCCTCAACAGCAGACACCACCCCTCAACAGCAGACACCACCTCTCAACAGCAGACACCACCCCTCAACAGCAGACACCACCCCTCAACAGCAGACACCACCCCTCAACAGCAGACACCACCCCTCAACAGCAGACACCACCCCTCAACAGCAGACACCCCTCAACAGCAGACACCACCCCTCAACAGCAGACACCACCCCTCAACAGCAGACACCACCCCTCAACAGCAGACACCACCCCTCAACAGCAGACACCACCCCTCAACAGCAGACACCCCCCTTCAACAGCAGACACCACCCCTCAACAGCAGACACCACCCCTCAACAGCAGACACCACCCCTCAACAGCAGACACCACCCCTCAACAGCAGACACCACCCCTCAACAGCAGACACCACCCCTCAACAGCAGCAGGTCTGTCAAAATATAATAGAGACAATAGATCTAGCTGGTCTGTCATGATATATTAGAGACAGTAGATCTAGCTGGTCTGTCACAATATAATAGAGACAGTAGATCTAGGGTGGTGTCTGTAGATCTAGGGTGGTGTTTGAAGGGTGGTGTCTGCTGTTGAGGGTGGTGTCTGCTGTTGAGGGGTGGTGTCTGCTGTTGAGGGGTGGTGTCTACCAGCTAGATCTACTGTCTCTATTATATTGTGACAGACCAGCTAGATCTACTGTCTCTAATATATTATGACAGACCAGCTAGATCTACTGTCTCTATTATATTATGACAGACCAGCTAGATCTACTGTCTAATTTATATTATGACAGACCAGCTAGATCTACTGTCTCTATTATATCATGACAGACCAGCTAGATCTATTGTCTCTATTATATTATGACAGACCAGCTAGACCTAGTGTCTCTATTATATTATGGGAGACCAGGTAGATCTAATGTCTCTATTATATTATGACAGAACAGCTAGATCTACTGTCTCTAATATATTATGACAGACCAGCTCGATCTACTGTCTCTATTATATAATGACAGACCAGCACGATCTACTGTCTCTATTATATTATGACAGACCAGCACGATCTACTGTCTCTATTATATTATGACAGACCAGCTAGATCTACTGTCTCTAATATATTATGACAGACCAGCTAGATCTAGTGTCTCTATTATATTATGACAGACCAGCTAGATCTACCGTCTCTAATATATTATGACAGACCAGCTCGATCTACTGTCTCTGTTATATTATGACAGACCAGCTAGATCTACTGTCTCTATTATATTATGACAGACCAGCTAGATCTACTGTCTCTATAATATTATGACAGACCAGCTAGATCTAATGTCTCTACTATATTATGACAGACCAGCTAGATCTACGGTCTCTATTATATTATGGGAGACCAGCTAGATCTACTGTCTAATTTATATTATGACAGACCAGCTAGATCTACTGTCTCTATTATATTATGGCAGACCAGCTAGATCTACTGTCTCTATTATATGACAGATCAGCTAGATCTACTGTCTCTATTATATTATGACAGACCAGCTAGATCTACTGTCTAATTTATATTATGACAGACCAGCTAGATCAACTGTCTCTATTATATTATGACAGACCGGCTAGATCTACTGTTTCTACTATATCATGACAGACCAGCTAGATCTACTGTCTAATTTATATTATGACAGACCAGCTAGATCTACTGTCTCTACTATATTATGACAGACCAGCTAGATCTACTGTCTCTATTATATTATGACAGACCTGGTAGATCTAGCTTGTCTGTCATAATACAGTAGAGAAAGTAGATCTAGCTGGTCTGTCATAATATAATAGAGACAGTAGATCTAGCTGGTCTGTTATAATATAATAGAGATAATAGATCTAGCCTTTATGTCATAATATAATAGACACAGTAGATCTAGCTGGACTGTAATAACAAACTATAGTTTCGGCAAGTCGGTTAGGACATCTACTCATTTTTCCAACAATTGTTTACAGACAGATAATTTAACTTATATTTCACTGTATCACATTTCCAATGGGTCAGAAGTCTACATACACTAAGTTGACTGTGCCTTTAAACAGCTTGGAAAATTATAGAAAATTATGTAATGGCTTTAGAAGCTTCTGATAGGCTAATTGACATAGTTTGAGTCAATCGGAGGTTTACCTGTGGATGTTTTTCAAGGCCTACCTTCAAACTTAGTGCCTCTGCTTGACATCACGGGGAAATCAGCCAAGACCTCAGAAAAAAATGGTAGACCTCCACAAATCTGGTTCTTCATTGGGAGCAATTTCCAAACGGCTGAAGGTACCACGTTCATCTGTACAAACAGTAGTACGCAAGTATAAACACCATAGGACATCGTAGCCGTCATACCGCTCAGGAAGGAGACCCGTTCTGTCTCCTAGAGATGAACGTACTTTGTTACGAAAAGAGCAAATCAATCCCAAAACAACAGCAAAGGACCTTGTGAAGATGCTGGAGGAAACGGGTACAAAAGTATCTATATCCACAGTAAAACGAGTATATCGACATAACCTGAAAGGCCGCTCAGCAAGGAAGAAGCCACTGCTCCAAAACCGCCATAAAAAAGACAGACTACAGTTTGCAACTGCACTTGGAAACAAAGATTGTACTTTTTGGAGAAATGTCCTCTGGTCTGATGAAATAAAAATAGAACTGTTTGGCCATAATGTCCATAGATATGTTTGGAGGAAAAATGGGGAGGCTAGCAAGCCGAAGAACACCATCCCAACCGTGAAGCACGGGGGTGGCAGCATCATGTTGTGGGGGTGCTTTGCTGCATGAGGGACTGGTGCACTTCACAAAATAAATGGCATCATGAGGAAGAATAATTATGTGGATATATTGAAACATCTCAAGACATCAGTCAGGAAGTTAAAGCTTGGTTGCAAATGGGTCTTCCAAATGGACAATGACCCCAAGTATACTTCCAAAGTTGTGGCAAAATGGCTTAAGGACAACAAAGTCAAGGTATTAGAGTGGCCATCACAAAGCCCTGACCTCAATCCTATAGAACATTTCTGGGCAGAACTGAAAAATCTTGTGCGAGCAAGGAGGCCTACAAACCTGACTCAGTTACACCAGCTCTGTCAAGAGGAATGGGCCAAAATTCACCCAACTTATTGTGGGAAGCTTGTGGAAGGCTACCCGAAACGTTTGACCCAAGTTAAACAATTTAAAGGCAATGCTACCAAATGCTAATTGAGTGTATGTAAACTTCTGACCCACTGGGAATGTGATGAAATAAATAAAAGCTGAAAAAAATAATTCTCTCTACTATTATTCTGACATTTCACATTCTTAAAATAAAGTGGTGATCCTAACTGACCTAAGACAGGGAATTTTTACTGGGATTAAATGTCAGGAATTGTAAAAAACTGAGTTTAAATGTATTTGGCGAAGGTGTATGTAAACTTCTGACTTCAACTGTATGTTCTTAATCCATTCCTTACTTAGATTTACGTATATTTGGGTTGTGATACTGTTAGATATTACTGCACTGTTGGAGCTAGAATCACAAGCATTTTGCTACACCCGCAATAACATCTGCTAACCACGTGTATGTGACCAATAACATCTGCTAACCACGTGTATGTGACCAATAACATCTGCTAACCATGTGACCAATAACATCTGCTAACCATGTGTACGTGACCAATAACATCTGCTAACCATGTGACCATTAACATCTGCTAACCATGTGTACGTGACCAATAACATCTGCTAACCATGTGTACGTGACCAATAACATCTGCTAACCATGTGACCAATAACATCTGCTAACCATGTGTACGTGACCAATAACATCTGCTAACCATGTGACCATTAACATCTGCTAACCATGTGACCAATAACATCTGCTAACCATGTGACCAATAACATCTGCTAACCATGTGACCAATAACATCTGCTAACCATGTGACCAATAACATCTGCTAACCATGTGACCAGTAACATCTGCTAACCATGTGACCAATAACATCTGCTAACCATGTGACCAATAACATCTGCTAACCATGTGACCATTAACATCTGCTAACCATGTGACCAATAACATCTGCTAACCATGTGACCAATAACATCTGCTAACCATGTGACCATTAACATCTGCTAACCATGTGTACGTGACCAATAACATCTGCTAACCATGTGTATGTGACCAATAACATCTGCTAACCATGTGACCAATATCATCTGCTAACCATGTGACCAATAACATCTGCTAACCATGTGACCAATAACATCTGCTAACCATGTGACCAATAACATCTGCTAACCATGTGACCAATAACATCTGCTAACCATGTGACCAATAACATCTGCTAACCATGTGACCAATAACATCTGCTAACCATGTGACCAATAACATCTGCTAACCATGTGACCAATAACATCTGATTTGAAGCTGGTTGAGAGAATGCCAAGAATGTGCAAAGCTGTCATCAAGGCCAAGGGTGGCTATTTCAAGAATCTAAAATCTATTTAGTTTTGTTTAACACTTTTTTTGGTTCCTACATGATTCCATATGTGTTATTTCATAGTGTTGTCTTCACTATTATTCTACAATGTAGAAAATAGTAAAAAACGAAAGAATAACCCTGGAAATTAGGTGTTCTACAACTTTTGACTGGTAGTGTATGTGGACGCATGTGGCATTAAAGCAATTTACCCCAAAACAACTTCATATTAGTTGTGCTTGTCATAAAGATTAGAGGACTCATGCATTTTTACCAGTTTTAGGACATTGCCACTGAGGGCTTGCACCATTTTAAAGTTGTCAACTGGGTGGGGATTCTTAAGAGCTGAAGAAAATATACTATTTTAAAATGGAGATGGCCTGAACGGCGCTGCCTATGCTGTCACATACTTAATGACACGCAAAGATGAGTATTGGGTCTCTATTGTATACTTAATGACACGCAAAGATGAGTATTGGGTCTCTATTGTATACTTAATGACACGCAAAGATGAGTATTGGGTCTCTATTGTATACTTAATGACACACAAAGATGAGTATTGGGTCTCTATTGTATACTTAATGACACGCAAAGATGAGTATTGGGTCTCTATTGTATACTTAATGACACGCAAAGATGAGTATTGGGTCTCTATTGTATACTTAATGACACACAAAGATGAGTCTTGGGTCTCTATTGTATACTTACTGACACACAAAGATGAGTCTTGGGTCTCTATTGCCTCTTAGGCCTGTTATATGCGTATCTGCCCTCTCATTGGCTAGAATGGTCCCACCTCATCTCTTCTGCCTTCCATCTTTGAGGACATGTAAGTGTCATTGTTAAGAGCGGTCACTCGAATGTGTTGTCAATATAACAGACTATCTTTGACTTCATCCACTGGGGATGGCCGGAAACGACTTACAAGGGCTGTAAACACACTCCTCAATGAATGCTACATAAGTATACATTACAGACTTATTCTAAAAGTGATTCAATTGTCCCCCCCCCCCCCCCCCCCCCCATCAACCTACATACAATACCCCATGACAAAGCAAAAACAAGATTTTAGAAATGTTTTCAAATGTTAATAAACTTAAATATCACATTTACATAAGTATTCAGACCTTTTACTCAGTACTTTGTTGAAGCACCTTTGGCAGCGATTACAGCCTCGAGTCTTCTTGGGTATGACGCTACAAGCTTGGCAGACCTGTATTTGGGGAGTTTCTCCCATACTTCTCTGCAGATCCTCTCAAGCTCTGTCAGGTTGGATGGGGAGCGTCGCTGCACAGCTATTTTCAGGTCTTTCCAGAGATGTTCGATCAGGTTCAAGTCCGGGCTCTGATGCTGTCGCCACCATGCTTCACTGTATGTTATATATATATATGTCTATATCACCGTATTGGCCAGGTGATGAGCGGTGCCAGGTTTCCTCCAAACGTGACGCTTGGCATTCAGGCCAACAAGTTCAATCTTGGTTTCATCAGACCAGAGAATCTTGTTTCTCATGGTCTGAGAGTCCTTTAGGTGCCTTTTGGCAAACTGCAAGTGGGCTGTCATGTGCCTTTTACTGAGGAGTGGCTTCCTCTGGCCACTCTACCATAAAGGCCTGATTGGTGGAGTGCTGCAGAGATGGTTGTCCTTCTGGAAGGTTCTCCCATCTCCACAGAGGAGCTCTGTCAGAGTGACCATCGGGTTCTTGGTCACCTCCTTGACCAAGGCCCTTCTCTCCCGATTGCTGTTTGACCGGGCGGCCAGCTCTAGGAAGAGTCTTGGTGGTTCCAAACTTATTCCATTTAAGAATGATGGAGGCTAGTATGTTCTTGGGGACCTTCAATGCTGCAGACAATGTTTTGGTACCCTTCCCCAGATCTGTGCCTCGACACAATCCTGTCTCAGAGCTCTACGGACAATTCCTTCAACCTCATGGCTTGGTTTTTGCTCTGACATGCACTGTCAACTGTGGGACATTTATATAAACAGGTGTGCGCCTTTCCAAATCATGTCCAATAAATTGAATTTACCACAGGTGGACTCCAATCAAGTTGTAGAAACATCTCAAGGATGATCAATGGAAACAGGATGCACCTGAGATCAATTTAGAGTCTCAATATTTATGTAAATAAGGTATTTCTAGACCTGTTACTGTGATGTCATTATGTAGATTTCCTCAAACAAATTATTCATTTTAGAATAAGGCTGTAAAGTTTTTTTTTAAATGGATAAAGTGAACGTGCCTGAATAGTTTCCACTGTAATATAATAATGTGTAATAATGTGACCAGGTTTGTTTTAATATTTAGTTCTTATGTTTCTTATTAACCCGTACATTTCAATGAACTAAACACCAGGGAGAAATACATCTGAGATATTAAACATTATTATGATATTCTGGATTGACAGTTGTTCCAATTGCTAAAATTAACTAAATGTACAAATGCAAACAATTCAAAAATAATCTCACCGGAAATCAAAAATCCAACAAATGTAAATCCATAGTTGGTAAAACACTAACAGCAGGAAGCCTACGGATGAATGACAACGCCATAAAACAGCTTCAAAATCAACAACATTTACAAGCACATTTGTAATACTTCTGTCTTGAGGGTATTGATGAGGAGCATCCGTGATTTAGGAGACGGGTGAATGATGTCTTTCCCCGGTGGAGAAACAGACCGCTTGTCCATCACTTCTGGCTCCTATGATGTCAACAACAACAACTACAGTGTCCCAAATGCCACTCTAGTCCCTAGAGGGCCAAAAGTAGTGCACCTTAAAGGGTTCCCATTGGGACGTAGCCAGTGTTGTAGAGTCTTGAGGGGTGGTCTGGGGGTTGAGTCTGGGGGTTGAGGGGTCTGGGGGTCAGGTGGTCTGGGGGTTGAGGGGTCTGGGGGTCAGGTGGGCGCAGGGTCGTGGGTCGGGGGGGGTCAGAAGGTCGGGTGGGCGGAGGGTCGGGTGGGCGGGCAGAAAGAGATGTTCTTCTCAACACTGCTCAAAGCCAGCCATCAGAGACAGGGCAAGGGACTCCACTATAAGAGAGAACAGAGAAAAGACTGTCAGGACACCCCTCAACAGCAGACACCACCCCTCAACAGCAGACACCACCCCTCAAAAGCAGACACCACCCCTCAACAGCAGACACCACCCCTCAACAGCAGACACCACCCTCAACAGCAGACACCACCCCTCAACAGCAGACACCACTCAACAGCAGACACCACCCCTCAACAGCAGACACCACCCCTCAACAGCAGACACCACCCCTCAACAGCAGACACCACCCCTCAACAGCAGACACCACCCCTCAACAGCAGACACCACCCCTCAACAGCAGACACCACCCCTCAACAGCAGACACCACCCCTCAACAGCAGACACCACCCCTCAACAGCAGACACCACCCCTCAACAGCAGACACCACCCCTCAACAGCAGACACCACCCCTCAACAGCAGACACCACCCCTCAACAGCAGACACCACCCCTCAACAGCAGACACCACCTCTCAACAGCAGACACCACCCCTCAACAGCAGACACCACCCCTCAACAGCAGACACCACCCCTCAACAGCAGACACCACCCCTCAACAGCAGACACCACCCCTCAACAGCAGACACCACCCCTCAACAGCAGACACCACCCCTCAACAGCAGACACCACCCCTCAACAGCAGACACCACCCCTCAACAGCAGCAGGTCTGTCAAAATATAATAGAGACAATAGATCTAGCTGGTCTGTCATGATATATTAGAGACAGTAGATCTAGCTGGTCTGTCACAATATAATAGAGACAGTAGATCTAGGGTGGTGTCTGTAGATCTAGGGTGGTGTTTGAAGGGTGGTGTCTGCTGTTGAGGGTGGTGTCTGCAGTTGAGGGGTGGTGTCTGCTGTTGAGGGGTGGTGTCTACCAGCTAGATCTACTGTCTCTATTATATTGTGACAGACCAGCTAGATCTACTGTCTCTAATATATTATGACAGACCAGCTAGATCTACTGTCTCTATTATATTATGACAGACCAGCTAGATCTACTGTCTAATTTATATTATGACAGACCAGCTAGATCTACTGTCTCTATTATATCATGACAGACCAGCTAGATCTATTGTCTCTATTATATTATGACAGACCAGCTAGACCTAGTGTCTCTATTATATTATGGGAGACCAGGTAGATCTAATGTCTCTATTATATTATGACAGAACAGCTAGATCTACTGTCTCTATTATATTATGACAGACCAGCTAGATCTACTGTCTCTATTATTTTATGACAGACCAGCTAGATCTATTGTCTCTAATATATGACAGACCAGCTAGAACTACTGTCTCTATTATATTATGGGAGACCAGGTAGATCTAATGTCTATATTATATTATGACAGACCAGCTAGATCTACTGTCTCTATTATATTGTGACAGACCAGCTAGATCTACTGTCTCTATTATATTATGGCAGACAAGCTAGATCTACTGTCTCTATTATATGACAGATCAGCTAGATCTACTGTCTCTATTATATTATGACAGACCAGCTAGATCTAATGTCTAATTTATATGATGACAGACCAGCTAGATCTACTGTCTCTATTATATTATGACAGACCAGCTAGATCTACTGTCTCTATTATATTATGACAGACCAGCTAGATCTACTGTCTCTATTATTTTATGACAGACCGGCTAGATCTACTGTCTCTAATATGACAGACCAGCTAGAACTACTGTCTCTATTATATTATGGGAGACCAGGTAGATCTAATGTCTCTATTATATTATGACAGACCAGCTAGATCTACTGTCTCTATTATATTGTGACAGACCAGCTAGATCTACTGTCTCTAATATATCATGACAGACCAGCTAGATCTACTGTCTCTATTATATGACAGATCAGCTAGATCTACTGTCTCTATTATATCATGACAGACCAGCTAGATATATTGTCTCTATTATATTATGACAGACCAGCTAGTTCTAGTGTCTCTATGTTATGACAGACCAGCTAGATCTACTGTCTCTTATATTATGACAGACCAGCTAGATCTACTGTCTCTATTATATTATGACAGACCAGCTCGATCTACTGTCTCTATTATATAATGACAGACCAGCACGATCTACTGTCTCTATTATATTATGACAGACCAGCTAGATCTACTGTCTCTATTATTTTATGACAGACCGGCTAGATCTACTGTCTCTAATATGACAGACCAGCTAGAACTACTGTCTCTATTATATTATGGGAGACCAGGTAGATCTAATGTCTCTATTATATTATGACAGACCAGCTAGATCTACTGTCTCTATTATATTGTGACAGACCAGCTAGATCTACTGTCTCTAATATATCATGACAGACCAGCTAGATCTACTGTCTCTATTATATGACAGATCAGCTAGATCTACTGTCTCTATTATATCATGACAGACCAGCTAGATATATTGTCTCTATTATATTATGACAGACCAGCTAGTTCTAGTGTCTCTATGTTATGACAGACCAGCTAGATCTACTGTCTCTTATATTATGACAGACCAGCTAGATCTACTGTCTCTATTATATTATGACAGACCAGCTCGATCTACTGTCTCTATTATATAATGACAGACCAGCACGATCTACTGTCTCTATTATATTATGACAGACCAGCTAGATCTACTGTCTCTAATATATTATGACAGACCAGCTAGATCTAGTGTCTCTATTATATTATGACAGACCAGCTAGATCTACCGTCTCTAATATATTATGACAGACCAGCTCGATCTACCGTCTCTGTTATATTATGACAGACCAGCTAGATCTACTGTCTCTATTATATTATGACAGACCAGCTAGATCTAATGTCTCTACTATATTATGACAGACCAGCTAGATCTACGGTCTCTATTATATTACGGGAGACCAGCTAGATCTACTGTCTAATTTATATTATGACAGACCAGCTAGAACTACTGTCTCTATTATATTATGGGAGACCAGGTAGATCTAATGTCTCTATTATATTATGACAGACCAGCTAGATCTACTGTCTCTATTATATTATGACAGACCAGCTAGATCTACTGTCTCTAATATATTATGACAGACCAGCTAGAACTACTGTCTCTATTATATTATGACAGACCAGCTAGATCTACTGTCTCTAATATATTATGACAGACCAGCTAGATCTACTGTCTCTATTATATCATGACAGACCAGCTAGATCTACTGTCTCTAATATATTATGACAGACCAGCTAGAACTACTGTCTCTATTATATTATGACAGACAAGCTAGATCTACTGTCTCTAATATATTTTGACAGACCAGCTAGATCTACTGTCTCTATTATATCATGACAGACCAGCTAGATCTATTGTCTCTATTATATTATGACAGACCAGCTAGATCTAGTGTCTCTATTATATTATGGGAGACCAGGTAGATCTAATGTCTCTATTATATTATGACAGACCAGCTAGATCTACTGTCTCTATTATATTATGACAGACCGGCTAGATCTACTGTCTCTATTATTTTATGACAGACCGGCTAGATCTACTGTCTCTAATATGACAGACCAGCTAGAACTACTGTCTCTATTATATTATGGGAGACCAGGTAGATCTAATGTCTCTATTATATTATGACAGACCAGCTAGATCTACTGTCTCTATTATATTGTGACAGACCAGCTAGATCTACTGTCTCTAATATATCATGACAGACCAGCTAGATCTACTGTCTCTATTATATGACAGATCAGCTAGATCTACTGTCTCTATTATATCATGACAGACCAGCTAGATATATTGTCTCTATTATATTATGACAGACCAGCTAGTTCTAGTGTCTCTATGATATGACAGACCAGCTAGATCTACTGTCTCTTATATTATGACAGACCAGCTAGATCTACTGTCTCTATTATATTATGACAGACCAGCTCGATCTACTGTCTCTATTATATAATGACAGACCAGCACGATCTACTGTCTCTATTATATTATGACAGACCAGCTAGATCTACTGTCTCTAATATATTATGACAGACCAGCTAGATCTACCGTCTCTAATATATTATGACAGACCAGCTCGATCTACCGTCTCTAATATATTATGACAGACCAGCTCGATCTACCGTCTCTGTTATATTATGACAGACCAGCTAGATCTACTGTCTCTATTATATTATGACAGACCAGCTAGATCTACTGTCTCTATTATATTATGACAGACCAGCTAGATCTAATGTCTCTACTATATTATGACAGACCAGCTAGATCTACGGTCTCTATTATATTATGGGAGACCAGCTAGATCTACTGTCTAATTTATATTATGACAGACCAGCTAGAACTACTGTCTCTATTATATTATGGGAGACCAGGTAGATCTAATGTCTCTATTATATTATGACAGACCAGCTAGATCTACTGTCTCTATTATATTATGACAGACCAGCTAGATCTACTGTCTCTAATATATTATGACAGACCAGCTAGAACTACTGTCTCTATTATATTATGACAGACCAGCTAGATCTACTGTCTCTAATATATTATGACAGACCAGCTAGATCTACTGTCTCTATTATATTATGACAGACCAGCTAGATCTACTGTCTCTATTATATTGTGACAGACCAGCTAGATCTACTGTCTCTAATATATCATGACAGACCAGCTAGATCTACTGTCTCTATTATATGACAGATCAGCTAGATCTACTGTCTCTATTATATCATGACAGACCAGCTAGATATATTGTCTCTATTATATTATGACAGACCAGCTAGTTCTAGTGTCTCTATGTTATGACAGACCAGCTAGATCTACTGTCTCTATTATATTATGACAGACCAGCTAGATCTACTGTCTAATTTATATTATGATAGACCAGCTAGATCTACTGTCTCTTATATTATGACAGACCAGCTAGATCTACTGTCTCTATTATATTATGACAGACCAGCTCGATCTACTGTCTCTATTATATAATGACAGACCAGCACGATCTAGTGTCTCTATTATATTATGACAGACCAGCTAGATCTACTGTCTCTAATATATTATGACAGACCAGCTCGATCTACCGTCTCTGTTATATTATGACAGACCAGCTAGATCTACTGTCTCTATTATATTATGACAGACCAGCTAGATCTACTGTCTCTATTATATTATGACAGACCAGCTAGATCTAATGTCTCTACTATATTATGACAGACCAGCTAGATCTACGGTCTCTATTATATTATGGGAGACCAGCTAGATCTACTGTCTAATTTATATTATGACAGACCAGCTAGATCTACTGTCTCTATTATATCATGACAGACCAGCTAGATCTATTGTCTCTATTATATTATGACAGACCAGCTAGACCTAGTGTCTCTATTATATTATGGGAGACCAGGTAGATCTAATGTCTCTATTATATTATGACAGACCAGCTAGATCTACTGTCTCTATTATATTATGACAGACCAGCTAGATCTACTGTCTCTATTATATTATGACAGACCAGCTAGATCTACTGTCTCTATTATTTTATGACAGACCAGCTAGATCTATTGTCTCTAATATATGACAGACCAGCTAGAACTACTGTCTCTATTATATTATGGGAGACCAGGTAGATCTAATGTCTATATTATATTATGACAGACCAGCTAGATCTACTGTCTCTATTATATTGTGACAGACCAGCTAGATCTACTGTCTCTAATATATTATGACAGACCAGCTAGATCTACTGTCTCTATTATATGACAGATCAGCTAGATCTACTGTCTCTATTATATCATGACAGACCAGCTAGATCTATTGTCTCTATTATATTATGACAGACCAGCTAGATCTAGTGTCTCTATTATATTATGACAGACCAGCTAGATCTACCGTCTCTAATATATTATGACAGACCAGCTCGATCTACTGTCTCTGTTATATTATGACAGACCAGCTAGATCTACTGTCTCTATTATATTATGGCAGACCAGCTAGATCTACTGTCTCTATTATATTATGACAGACCAGCTAGATCTACTGTCTCTACTATATTATGACAGACCAGCTAGATCTACGGTCTCTATTATATTATGGGAGACCAGCTAGATCTACTGTCTCTATTATATTATGGGAGACCAGCTAGAACTACTGTCTCTATTATATTATGGGAGACCAGGTAGATCTAATGTCTCTATTATATTATGACAGACCAGCTAGATCTACTGTCTAATTTATATGATGACAGACCAGCTAGATCTACTGTCTCTATTATATTATGACAGACCAGCTAGATCTACTGTCTCTACTATATTATGACAGACCAGCTAGATCTACGGTCTCTATTATATTATGGGAGACCAGCTAGATCTACTGTCTCTATTATATTATGGGAGACCAGCTAGAACTACTGTCTCTATTATATTATGGGAGACCAGGTAGATCTACTGTCTCTATTATATTATGACAGACCAGCTAGATCTACTGTCTCTATAATATTATGACAGACCAGCTAGATCTAATGTCTCTACTATATTATGACAGACCAGCTAGATCTACGGTCTCTATTATATTATGGGAGACCAGCTAGATCTACTGTCTAATTTATATTATGGGAGACCAGGTAGATCTAATGTCTCTATTATATTATGACAGACCAGCTAGATCTACTGTCTCTAATATATTATGACAGACCAGCTAGATCTACTGTCTCTATTATATCATGACAGACCAGCTAGATCTATTGTCTCTATTATATTATGACAGACCAGCTAGACCTAGTGTCTCTATTATATTATGGGAGACCAGGTAGATCTAATGTCTCTATTATATTATGACAGACCAGCTAGATCTACTGTCTCTAATATATTATGACAGACCAGCTAGATCTACTGTCTCTATTATTTTATGACAGACCAGCTAGATCTATTGTCTCTAATATATGACAGACCAGCTAGAACTACTGTCTCTATTATATTATGGGAGACCAGGTAGATCTAATGTCTCTATTATATTATGACAGACCAGCTAGATCTACTGTCTCTATTATATTATGACAGACCAGCTAGATCTACTGTCTCTAATATATTATGACAGACCAGCTAGAACTACTGTCTCTATTATATTATGACAGACCAGCTAGATCTACTGTCTCTAATATATTATGACAGACCAGCTAGATCTACTGTCTCTATTATATCATGACAGACCAGCTAGATCTAATGTCTCTATTATATTATGACAGACCAGCTAGATCTACTGTCTTTATTATATTATGACAGACCAGCTAGATCTACTGTCTCTAATATATTATGACAGACCAGCTAGAACTACTGTCTCTATTATATTATGACAGACCAGCTAGATCTACTGTCTCTAATATATTATGACAGACCAGCTAGATCTACTGTCTCTATTATATCATGACAGACCAGCTAGATCTACGGTCTCTATTATATTATGACAGACCAGCTAGATCTAGTGTCTCTATTATATTATGGGAGACCAGGTAGATCTAATGTCTAATTTATATTATGACAGACCAGCTAGATCTACTGTCTCTATTATATTATGACAGACCGGCTAGATCTACTGTCTCTATTATTTTATGACAGACCGGCTAGATCTACTGTCTCTAATATGACAGACCAGCTAGAACTACTGTCTCTATTATATTATGGGAGACCAGGTAGATCTAATGTCTCTATTATATTATGACAGACCAGCTGATCTACTGTCTCTATTATATTGTGACAGACCAGCTAGATCTACTGTCTCTAATATATTATGACAGACCAGCTCGATCTACTGTCTCTATTATATGACAGATCAGCTAGATCTACTGTCTCTATTATATCATGACAGACCAGCTAGATATATTGTCTCTATTATATTATGACAGACCAGCTAGTTCTAGTGTCTCTATGATATGACAGACCAGCTAGATCTACTGTCTCTTATATTATGACAGACCAGCTAGATCTACTGTCTCTATTATATTATGACAGACCAGCTCGATCTACTGTCTCTATTATATAATGACAGACCAGCACGATCTACTGTCTCTATTATATTATGACAGACCAGCTAGATCTACTGTCTCTAATATATTATGACAGACCAGCTAGATCTACCGTCTCTAATATATTATGACAGACCAGCTCGATCTACCGTCTCTAATATATTATGACAGACCAGCTCGATCTACCGTCTCTGTTATATTATGACAGACCAGCTAGATCTACTGTCTCTATTATATTATGACAGACCAGCTAGATCTACTGTCTCTATTATATTATGACAGACCAGCTAGATCTAATGTCTCTACTATATTATGACAGACCAGCTAGATCTACGGTCTCTATTATATTATGGGAGACCAGCTAGATCTACTGTCTAATTTATATTATGACAGACCAGCTAGAACTACTGTCTCTATTATATTATGGGAGACCAGGTAGATCTAATGTCTCTATTATATTATGACAGACCAGCTAGATCTACTGTCTCTATTATATTATGACAGACCAGCTAGATCTACTGTCTCTAATATATTATGACAGACCAGCTAGATCTACTGTCTCTATTATATTATGACAGACCAGCTAGATCTACTGTCTCTATTATATTGTGACAGACCAGCTAGATCTACTGTCTCTAATATATCATGACAGACCAGCTAGATCTACTGTCTCTATTATATGACAGATCAGCTAGATCTACTGTCTCTATTATATCATGACAGACCAGCTAGATATATTGTCTCTATTATATTATGACAGACCAGCTAGTTCTAGTGTCTCTATGTTATGACAGACCAGCTAGATCTACTGTCTCTATTATATTATGACAGACCAGCTAGATCTACTGTCTAATTTATATTATGATAGACCAGCTAGATCTACTGTCTCTTATATTATGACAGACCAGCTAGATCTACTGTCTCTATTATATTATGACAGACCAGCTCGATCTACTGTCTCTATTATATAATGACAGACCAGCACGATCTACTGTCTCTATTATATTATGACAGACCAGCTAGATCTACTGTCTCTAATATATTATGACAGACCAGCTAGATCTAGTGTCTCTATTATATTATGACAGACCAGCTAGATCTACCGTCTCTAATATATTATGACAGACCAGCTCGATCTACCGTCTCTGTTATATTATGACAGACCAGCTAGATCTACTGTCTCTATTATATTATGACAGACCAGCTAGATCTACTGTCTCTATTATATTATGACAGACCAGCTAGATCTAATGTCTCTACTATATTATGACAGACCAGCTAGATCTACGGTCTCTATTATATTATGGGAGACCAGCTAGATCTACTGTCTAATTTATATTATGACAGACCAGCTAGATCTACTGTCTCTATTATATCATGACAGACCAGCTAGATCTATTGTCTCTATTATATTATGACAGACCAGCTAGACCTAGTGTCTCTATTATATTATGGGAGACCAGGTAGATCTAATGTCTCTATTATATTATGACAGACCAGCTAGATCTACTGTCTCTATTATATTATGACAGACCAGCTAGATCTACTGTCTCTATTATATTATGACAGACCAGCTAGATCTACTGTCTCTATTATTTTATGACAGACCAGCTAGATCTATTGTCTCTAATATATGACAGACCAGCTAGAACTACTGTCTCTATTATATTATGGGAGACCAGGTAGATCTAATGTCTATATTATATTATGACAGACCAGCTAGATCTACTGTCTCTATTATATTGTGACAGACCAGCTAGATCTACTGTCTCTAATATATTATGACAGACCAGCTAGATCTACTGTCTCTATTATATGACAGATCAGCTAGATCTAATGTCTCTATTATATCATGACAGACCAGCTAGATCTATTGTCTCTATTATATTATGACAGACCAGCTAGATCTAGTGTCTCTATTATATTATGACAGACCAGCTAGATCTACCGTCTCTAATATATTATGACAGACCAGCTCGATCTACTGTCTCTGTTATATTATGACAGACCAGCTAGATCTACTGTCTCTATTATATTATGGCAGACCAGCTAGATCTACTGTCTCTATTATATGACAGATCAGCTAGATCTACTGTCTCTATTATATTATGACAGACCAGCTAGATCTACTGTCTCTACTATATTATGACAGACCAGCTAGATCTACGGTCTCTATTATATTATGGGAGACCAGCTAGATCTACTGTCTCTATTATATTATGGGAGACCAGCTAGAACTACTGTCTCTATTATATTATGGGAGACCAGGTAGATCTAATGTCTCTATTATATTATGACAGACCAGCTAGATCTACTGTCTAATTTATATGATGACAGACCAGCTAGATCTACTGTCTCTATTATATTATGACAGACCAGCTAGATCTACTGTCTCTACTATATTATGACAGACCAGCTAGATCTACGGTCTCTATTATATTATGGGAGACCAGCTAGATCTACTGTCTCTATTATATTATGGGAGACCAGCTAGAACTACTGTCTCTATTATATTATGGGAGACCAGGTAGATCTACTGTCTCTATTATATTATGACAGACCAGCTAGATCTACTGTCTCTATAATATTATGACAGACCAGCTAGATCTAATGTCTCTACTATATTATGACAGACCAGCTAGATCTACGGTCTCTATTATATTATGGGAGACCAGCTAGATCTACTGTCTAATTTATATTATGGGAGACCAGGTAGATCTAATGTCTCTATTATATTATGACAGACCAGCTAGATCTACTGTCTCTAATATATTATGACAGACCAGCTAGATCTACTGTCTCTATTATATCATGACAGACCAGCTAGATCTATTGTCTCTATTATATTATGACAGACCAGCTAGACCTAGTGTCTCTATTATATTATGGGAGACCAGGTAGATCTAATGTCTCTATTATATTATGACAGACCAGCTAGATCTACTGTCTCTATTATATTATGACAGACCAGCTAGATCTACTGTCTCTATTATTTTATGACAGACCAGCTAGATCTATTGTCTCTAATATATGACAGACCAGCTAGAACTACTGTCTCTATTATATTATGGGAGACCAGGTAGATCTAATGTCTTTATTATATTATGACAGACCAGCTAGATCTACTGTCTCTATTATATTATGACAGACCAGCTAGATCTACTGTCTCTAATATATTATGACAGACCAGCTAGAACTACTGTCTCTATTATATTATGACAGACCAGCTAGATCTACTGTCTCTAATATATTATGACAGACCAGCTAGATCTACTGTCTCTATTATATCATGACAGACCAGCTAGATCTAATGTCTCTATTATATTATGACAGACCAGCTAGATCTACTGTCTCTAATATATTATGACAGACCAGCTAGAACTACTGTCTCTATTATATTATGACAGACCAGCTAGATCTACTGTCTCTAATATATTATGACAGACCAGCTAGATCTACTGTCTCTATTATATCATGACAGACCAGCTAGATCTACGGTCTCTATTATATTATGACAGACCAGCTAGATCTAGTGTCTCTATTATATTATGGGAGACCAGGTAGATCTAATGTCTAATTTATATTATGACAGACCAGCTAGATCTACTGTCTCTATTATATTATGACAGACCGGCTAGATCTACTGTCTCTATTATTTTATGACAGACCGGCTAGATCTACTGTCTCTATTATATTATGGGAGACCAGGTAGATCTAATGACTCTATTATATTATGACAGACCAGCTGATCTACTGTCTCTATTATATTGTGACAGACCAGCTAGATCTACTGTCTCTAATATATTATGACAGACCAGCTCGATCTACTGTCTCTATTATATAATGACAGACCAGCACGATCTACTGTCTCTATTATATTATGACAGACCAGCACGATCTACTGTCTCTATTATATTATGACAGACCAGCTAGATCTACTGTCTCTAATATATTATGACAGACCAGCTAGATCTAGTGTCTCTATTATATTATGACAGACCAGCTAGATCTACCGTCTCTAATATATTATGACAGACCAGCTCGATCTACTGTCTCTTTTATATTATGACAGACCAGCTAGATCTACTGTCTCTATTATATTATGACAGACCAGCTAGATCTACTGTCTCTATAATATTATGACAGACCAGCTAGATCTAATGTCTCTACTATATTATGACAGACCAGCTAGATCTACGGTCTCTATTATATTATGGGAGACCAGCTAGATCTACTGTCTAATTTATATTATGGGAGACCAGGTAGATCTACTGTCTCTAATATATTATGACAGACCAGCTAGATCTATTGTCTCTATTATATTATGACAGACCAGCTAGACCTAGTGTCTCTATTATATTATGGGAGACCAGGTAGATCTAATGTCTCTATTATATTATGACAGACCAGCTAGATCTATTGTCTCTAATATATGACAGACCAGCTAGAACTACTGTCTCTATTATATGACAGACCAGCTAGAACTACTGTCTCTATTATATTATGGGAGACCAGGTAGATCTAATGTCTCTATTATATTATGACAGACCAGCTAGATCTACTGTCTCTATTATATTGTGACAGACCAGCTAGATCTACTGTCTCTAATATATTATGACAGACCAGCTAGATCTACTGTCTCTAATATATTATGACAGACCAGCTAGATCTACTGTCTCTATTATATCATGACAGACCAGCTAGATCTATTGTCTCTATTATATTATGACAGACCAGATAGATCTAGTGTCTCTATTATATTATGACAGACCAGCTAGATCTACCGTCTCTAATATATTATGACAGACCAGCTCGATCTACTGTCTCTGTTATATTATGACAGACCAGCTAGATCTACTGTCTCTATTATATTATGGCAGACCAGCTAGATCTACTGTCTCTATTATATGACAGATCAGCTAGATCTACTGTCTCTATTATATTATGACAGACCAGCTAGATCTACTGTCTAATTTATATTATGACAGACCAGCTAGATCAACTGTCTCTATTATATTATGACAGACCGGCTAGATCTACTGTTTCTACTATATCATGACAGACCAGCTAGATCTACTGTCTAATTTATATTATGACAGACCAGCTAGATCTACTGTCTCTACTATATTATGACAGACCAGCTAGATCTACTGTCTCTATTATATTATGACAGACCTGGTAGATCTAGCTTGTCTGTCATAATACAGTAGAGAAAGTAGATCTAGCTGGTCTGTCATAATATAATAGAGACAGTAGATCTAGCTGGTCTGTTATAATATAATAGAGATAATAGATCTAGCCTTTATGTCATAATATAATAGACACAGTAGATCTAGCTGGACTGTAATAACAAACTATAGTTTCGGCAAGTCGGTTAGGACATCTACTCATTTTTCCAACAATTGTTTACAGACAGATAATTTAACTTATATTTCACTGTATCACATTTCCAATGGGTCAGAAGTCTACATACACTAAGTTGACTGTGCCTTTAAACAGCTTGGAAAATTATAGAAAATTATGTAATGGCTTTAGAAGCTTCTGATAGGCTAATTGACATAGTTTGAGTCAATCGGAGGTTTACCTGTGGATGTTTTTCAAGGCCTACCTTCAAACTTAGTGCCTCTGCTTGACATCACGGGGAAATCAGCCAAGACCTCAGAAAAAAATGGTAGACCTCCACAAATCTGGTTCTTCATTGGGAGCAATTTCCAAACGGCTGAAGGTACCACGTTCATCTGTACAAACAGTAGTACGCAAGTATAAACACCATAGGACATCGTAGCCGTCATACCGCTCAGGAAGGAGACCCGTTCTGTCTCCTAGAGATGAACGTACTTTGTTACGAAAAGAGCAAATCAATCCCAAAACAACAGCAAAGGACCTTGTGAAGATGCTGGAGGAAACGGGTACAAAAGTATCTATATCCACAGTAAAACGAGTATATCGACATAACCTGAAAGGCCGCTCAGCAAGGAAGAAGCCACTGCTCCAAAACCGCCATAAAAAAGACAGACTACAGTTTGCAACTGCACTTGGAAACAAAGATTGTACTTTTTGGAGAAATGTCCTCTGGTCTGATGAAATAAAAATAGAACTGTTTGGCCATAATGTCCATAGATATGTTTGGAGGAAAAATGGGGAGGCTAGCAAGCCGAAGAACACCATCCCAACCGTGAAGCACGGGGGTGGCAGCATCATGTTGTGGGGGTGCTTTGCTGCATGAGGGACAGGTGCACTTCACAAAATAAATGGCATCATGAGGAAGAATAATTATGTGGATATATTGAAACATCTCAAGACATCAGTCAGGAAGTTAAAGCTTGGTTGCAAATGGGTCTTCCAAATGGACAATGACCCCAAGTATACTTCCAAAGTTGTGGCAAAATGGCTTAAGGACAACAAAGTCAAGGTATTAGAGTGGCCATCACAAAGCCCTGACCTCAATCCTATAGAACATTTCTGGGCAGAACTGAAAAATCTTGTGCGAGCAAGGAGGCCTACAAACCTGACTCAGTTACACCAGCTCTGTCAAGAGGAATGGGCCAAAATTCTCCCAACTTATTGTGGGAAGCTTGTGGAAGGCTACCCGAAACGTTTGACCCAAGTTAAACAATTTAAAGGCAATGCTACCAAATGCTAATTGAGTGTATGTAAACTTCTGACCCACTGGGAATGTGATGAAATAAATAAAAGCTGAAAAAAATAATTCTCTCTACTATTATTCTGACATTTCACATTCTTAAAATAAAGTGGTGATCCTAACTGACCTAAGACAGGGAATTTTTACTGGGATTAAATGTCAGGAATTGTAAAAAACTGAGTTTAAATGTATTTGGCGAAGGTGTATGTAAACTTCTGACTTCAACTGTATGTTCTTAATCCATTCCTTACTTAGATTTACGTATATTTGGGTTGTGATACTGTTAGATATTACTGCACTGTTGGAGCTAGAATCACAAGCATTTTGCTACACCCGCAATAACATCTGCTAACCACGTGTATGTGACCAATAACATCTGCTAACCACGTGTATGTGACCAATAACATCTGCTAACCATGTGACCAATAACATCTGCAAACCACGTGTATGTGACCAATAACATCTGCTAACCATGTGACCAATAACATCTGCTAACCATGTGACCAATAACATCTGCTAACCATGTGTACGTGACCAATAACATCTGCTAACCATGTGACCATTAACATCTGCTAACCATGTGTACGTGACCAATAACATCTGCTAACCATGTGTACGTGACCAATAACATCTGCTAACCATGTGACCAATATCATCTGCTAACCATGTGACCAATAACATCTGCTAACCATGTGACCAATAACATCTGCTAACCATGTGACCAATAACATCTGCTAACCATGTGACCAATAACATCTGCTAACCATGTGACCAATAACATCTGCTAACCATGTGACCAATAACATCTGCTAACCATGTGACCAATAACATCTGCTAACCATGTGACCAATAACATCTGATTTGAAGCTGGTTGAGAGAATGCCAAGAATGTGCAAAGCTGTCATCAAGGCCAAGGGTGGCTATTTCAAGAATCTAAAATCTATTTAGTTTTGTTTAACACTTTTTTTGGTTCCTACATGATTCCATATGTGTTATTTCATAGTGTTGTCTTCACTATTATTCTACAATGTAGAAAATAGTAAAAAACGAAAGAATAACCCTGGAAATTAGGTGTTCTACAACTTTTGACTGGTAGTGTATGTGGACGCATGTGGCATTAAAGCAATTTACCCCAAAACAACTTCATATTAGTTGTGCTTGTCATAAAGATTAGAGGACTCATGCATTTTTACCAGTTTTAGGACATTGCCACTGAGGGCTTGCACCATTTTAAAGTTGTCAACTGGGTGGGGATTCTTAAGAGCTGAAGAAAATATACTATTTTAAAATGGAGATGGCCTGAACGGCGCTGCCTATGCTGTCACATACTTAATGACACGCAAAGATGAGTATTGGGTCTCTATTGTATACTTAATGACACGCAAAGATGAGTATTGGGTCTCTATTGTATACTTAATGACACGCAAAGATGAGTATTGGGTCTCTATTGTATACTTAATGACACACAAAGATGAGTATTGGGTCTCTATTGTATACTTAATGACACGCAAAGATGAGTATTGGGTCTCTATTGTATACTTAATGACACGCAAAGATGAGTATTGGGTCTCTATTGTATACTTAATGACACACAAAGATGAGTCTTGGGTCTCTATTGTATACTTACTGACACACAAAGATGAGTCTTGGGTCTCTATTGCCTCTTAGGCCTGTTATATGCGTATCTGCCCTCTCATTGGCTAGAATGGTCCCACCTCATCTCTTCTGCCTTCCATCTTTGAGGACATGTAAGTGTCATTGTTAAGAGCGGTCACTCGAATGTGTTGTCAATATAACAGACTATCTTTGACTTCATCCACTGGGGATGGCCGGAAACGACTTACAAGGGCTGTAAACACACTCCTCAATGAATGCTACATAAGTATACATTACAGACTTATTCTAAAAGTGATTCAATTGTCCCCCCCCCCCCCCCCCATCAACCTACATACAATACCCCATGACAAAGCAAAAACAAGATTTTAGAAATGTTTTCAAATGTTAATAAACTTAAATATCACATTTACATAAGTATTCAAACCTTTTACTCAGTACTTTGTTGAAGCACCTTTGGCAGCGATTACAGCCTCTAGTCTTCTTGGGTATGAAGCTACAAGCTTGGCCCACCTGTATTTGGGGAGTTTCTCCCATTCTTCTCTGCAGATCCTCTCAAGCTCTGTCAGGTTGGATGGGGAGCGTTGCTGCACAGCTATTTTCAGGTCTCTCCAGAGATGTTCAATCTGGTTCAAGTCCGAGCCTCTGGCTGGGCCACTCAAGGACATTGAGACTTGTCCCGAAGCCACTCCTGCATTGTCTTGGCTGTGTGCTTAGGGTCATTGTCCTGTTGGAAGGTGAACCTTCGCTCCAGTCTGAGGTCCTGAGCGCTCTGGAGCAGGTTTTCATCAAGGATCTCTCTGTACTTTGCTCCGTTCATCTTTCCCTCGATCCTGACTAGTCTCCCAGTCCCTGCAGCTGAAAAACATCCCCACTGCATGATGCTGCCACCACCGTGCTTCACCGTAGGGATGGTGCCAGGTTTCCTCCAGACGTGACGCTTGGCATTCAGGCCAACGAGTTCAATCTTCGTTTCATCAGACCAGAGAATCTTGTTTCTCATGTTATGGGAGTCCTTTAGGTGCCTTTTGGCAAACTGCAAGTGGGCTGTCATGTGCATTTTACTGAGGAGTGGCTTCCTTCTGGCCACTTTACCATAAAGGCATGATTGTTTGAGTGCTGCAGAAATGATTGTCCTTCAGGAAGGTTCTCCCATCTCCACAAAGGAACTCTGGAGCTCTGTCAGAATGACCATCGGGTTCTTGGTCACCTCCTTGACCAAGGCCCTTCTCCCCCGATTGCTGTTTGGCCGGGAGGCCAGCTCTAGGAAGAGTCTTGGTGGTTCCAAACTTCTTCCATTTAAGAATGATGGAGGCCACTGTGTTCTTGGGGACCTTCAATGCTGCAGAAATGTTTTGGTACCCTTCCCCAGATCTGTGCCTCGACACAATCCTGTCTCAGAGCTTTACGGACAATTGCTTCGACCTCATGGCTTGGTTTTTGCTCTGACATTCACTGTCAACTGTGGGACCTTTATATAAACAGGTGTGTACCTTTCTAAATAATGTCCAATCATTTTAATTTACCTCAGGTGGACTCCAATCAAGTTGTAGAAACATCTCAAGGATGATCAATGGAAACAGGATGCACCTGAGATCAATTTAGAGTCTCAATATTTATGTAAATAAGGTATTTCTAGACCTGTTACTGTGATGTCATTATGTAGATTTCCTCAAACAAATTATTCATTTTAGAATAAGGCTGTAAAGTTTTTTTTTAAATGGATAAAGTGTCTGAATAGTTTCCACTGTAATATAATAATGTGTAATAATGTGACCAGGTTTGTTTTAATATTTAGTTCTTATGTTTCTTATTAACCCATACATTTCAATGAACTAAACTAAACACCAGGGAGAAATACATCTGAGATATTAAACATTATTATGATATTCTGGATTGACAGTTGTTCCAATTGCTAAAATTAACTAAATGTACAAATGCAAACAATTCAAAAATAATCTCACCGGAAATCAAAAATCCAACAAATGTAAATCCATAGTTGGTAAAACACTAACAGCAGGAAGCCTACGGATGAATGACAACGCCATAAAACAGCTTCAAAATCAACAACATTTACAAGCACATTTGTAATACTTCTGTCTTGAGGGTATTGATGAGGAGCATCCATGACTTAGGAGACGGGTGAATGATGTCTTTCCCCGGTGGAGAAACAGATCGCTTGTCCATCACTTCTGGCTCCTATGATGTCAACAACAACAACTACAGTGTCCCAAATGCCACTCTAGTCCCTAGAGGGCCAAAAGTAGTGCACCTTAAAGGGTTCCCATTGGGACGTAGCCAGTGTTGTAGAGTCTTGAGGGGTGGTCTGGGGGTTGAGTCTGGGGGTTGAGGGGTCTGGGGGTCAGGTGGTCTGGGGGTTGAGGGGTCTGGGGGTCAGGTGGGCGCAGGGTCGTGGGTCGGGGGGGGGGGTCAGAAGGTCGGGTGGGCCGGCAGAAAGAGATGTTCTTCTCTCAACACTGCTCAAAGCCAGCCATCAGAGACAGGGCAAGGGACTCCACTATAAGAGAGAACAGAGAAAAGACTGTCAGGACACCCTTCAAAGCAGACACCACCTCTTAACAGCAGACACCACCTCTCAACAGCAGACACCACCCCTCAACAGCAGACACCACCCCTCAACAGCAGACACCACCCCTCAACAGCAGACACCCCTCAACAGCAGACACCCCTCAAAAGCAGACACCACCCCTCAACAGCAGACACCACCCCTCAACAGCAGACACCACCCCTCAACAGCAGACACCACCCCTCAACAGCAGACACCACCCCTCAACAGCAGACACCACCCCTCAACAGCAGACACCACCCCTCAACAGCAGACACCACCCCTCAACAGCAGACACCACCCCTCAACAGCAGACACCACCCCTCAACAGCAGACACCACCCCTCAACAGCAGACACCACCCCTCAACAGCAGACACCACCCCTCAACAGCAGACACCACCCTTCAACAGCAGACACCACCCTTCAACAGCAGACACCACCCTCAACAGCAGACACCACCCCTCAACAGCAGACACCACCCCTCAACAGCAGACACCACCCCTCAACAGCAGACACCACCCCTCAACAGCAGACACCACCCCTCAACAGCAGACACCACCCCTCAACAGCAGACACCACCCCTCAACAGCAGACACCACCCCTCAACAGCAGACACCACCCCTCAACAGCAGACACCACCCCTCAACAGCAGACACCACCCCTCAACAGCAGACACCACCCCTCACCAGCAGACACCACCCTTCAACAGCAGACACCCCTCAACAGCAGACACCACCCTTCAACAGCAGACACCACCCTTCAACAGCAGACACCACCCTTCAACAGCAGACACCCCTCAACAGCAGACACCCCTCAACAGCAGACACCCCTCAACAGCAGACACCCCTCAACAGCAGACACCCCTCAACAGCAGACACCCCTCAACAGCAGACACCCCTCAACAGCAGACACCCCTCAACAGCAGACACCCCTCAACAGCAGACACCCCTCAACAGCAGACACCACCCCTCAACAGCAGACACCACCCCTCAACAGCAGACACCACCCCTCAACAGCAGACACCCCTCAACAGCAGACACCACCCCTCAACAGCAGACACCACCCCTCAACAGCAGACACCACCCCTCAACAGCAGACACCACCCCTCAACAGCAGACACCACCCCTCAACAGCAGACACCCCTCAACAGCAGACACCCCTCAACAGCAGACACCCTTTCACACAACAATCCTAATTGAACAGATCCGTGTGTAACTTACAGTGTGGAAATGACCCCCGGCAGACAGCTTTGTTAAGTATAGTCACCAGGAACATGTGACAGTTCTTGAAATCAGATTCCATCTTATCAATGGATTCGATCCTGGAAACGACAGAGGAACACCATTTTCAATGTCAAATCAAATCAAATGTTATTTGTCACATGCGCCGAATACAACAGGTGTAGACTTTTATTTATTAATTTCACCTTTATTTAACCAGGTAGGCTAGTTGAGAACAAGTTCTCATTTACAACTGCGACCTGGCCAAGATAAAGCAAAGCAGTTTGACACAAACAACAACACAGAGTTACACATAAACGAACGTACAGTCAATAACACAATAGAAAAATCTATGTACAGTGTGTGCAAATGAGGTAACATAAGGGAGATAAGGCAATACATAGGTCAAAGTGGTGAAGTAATTACAATTTAACATTAATTCTGGAGTGATAGATGTGCAGAAGATGAATGTGCAAGTAGAGATACTGGTGTGCAAAGGAGCAAGAAGATAAATAACAATATGGGGATGAGGTAGTTGGATGGGCTGTTTACAGATGTGTACAGGTGCAGTGATCGGTAAGCTGCTCTGACAGCTGATGCTTAAAGTTAGTGAGGGAGATATAAGACTCCAGCTTCAGTGATTTTTGCAATTCATTGATCCTCAACACTGGGGCCCCTCAGGGGTGGTACTCAGTCCCCTCCTGTACTCCCTGTTCACCCACGACTGCATGGCCAAGCACGACTCCAACACCATCATTAAGTTTGCAGACGACACAACAGTGTCAACAGGCCTGCTCACCGACAATGATGAGACAGCCTTTAGGGAGGCGGTCAGAGACCTGATAACGATGAGACAGCCAATAGGGAGGAGGTCAGAGACCTGACAACGATGAGACAGCCTATAGGGAGGAGGTCAGAGACCTGACAACGATGAGACAGCCTATAGGGAGGAGGGCAGAGACCTGACAACGATGAGACAGCCTATAGGGAGGAGGTCAGAGACCTGACAACGATGAGACAGCCTATAGGGAGGAGGTCAGTGACCTGACAACGATGAGACAGCCTGACAACGATGAGACAGCCTATAGGGAGGAGGTCAGAGACCTGACAACGATGAGACAGCCTATAGGGAGGAGAGAACTGACAACGATGAGACAGCCTATAGGGAGGAGGTCAGTGACCTGACAACGATGAGACAGCCTATAGGGAGGAGGTCAGAGACCTGACAACGATGAGACAGCCTATAGGGAGGAGAGACCTGACAACGATGAGACAGCCTATAGGGAGGAGGTCAGAGACCTGACAACGATGAGACAGCCTATAGGGAGGAGATCAGAGACCTGACAACGATGAGACAGCCTATAGGGAGGAGGTCAGAGACCTGACAACGATGAGACAGCCTATAGGGAGGAGGTCAGAGACCTGACAACGATGAGACAGCCTGACAACGATGAGACAGCCTATAGGGAGGAGAGACCTGACAACGATGAGACAGCCTATAGGGAGGAGGTCAGAGACAACGATGAGACAGCCAATAGGGAGGAGGTCAGAGACCTGACAACGATGAGACAGCCTATAGGGAGGAGGTCAGAGACCTGACAACGATGAGACAGCCTATAGGGAGGAGGTCAGAGACCTGACAACGATGAGACAGTCTATAGGGAGAAGGTCAGAGACCTGACAACGATGAGACAGCCTATAGGGAGGAGGTCAGAGACCTGACAACGATGAGACAGCCTATAGGGAGGAGGTCAGAGACCTGACAACGATGAGACAGCCTATAGGGAGGAGGTCAGAGACCTGGCAACGATGAGACAGCCTTTAGGGAGGAGGTCAGAGACCTGACAACGATGAGACAGCCTATAGGGAGGAGATCAGAGACCTGACAACGATGAGACAGCCTATAGGGAGGAGGTCAGAGACCTGACAACGATGAGACAGCCTATAGGGAGGAGGTCAGAGACCTGACAACGATGAGACAGCCTATAGGGAGGAGGTCAGAGACCTGACAACGATGAGACAGCCTATAGGGAGGAGGTCAGAGACCTGACAACGATGAGACAGCCTATAGGGAGGAGGTCAGAGACCTGACAAAGATGAGACAGCCTATAGGGAGGAGGTCAGAGACCTGGCAACGATGAGACAGCCTATAGGGAGGAGGTCAGAGACCTGACAACGATGAGACAGCCTATAGGGAGGAGGTCAGAGACCTGACAACGATGAGACAGCCTATAGGGAGGAGGTCAGAGACCTGACAACGATGAGACAGCCTGACAACGATGAGACAGCCTATAGGGAGGAGGTCAGAGACCTGACAACGATGAGACAGCCTACAGGGAGGAGGTCAGAGACCTGACAACGATGAGACAGCCTATAGGGAGGAGGTCAGAGACCTGACAACGATGAGACAGCCTATAGGGAGGAGGTCAGAGACCTGGCAATGTGGTGCCAGGACAACAACCTCTCACTCAATGTGATCAAGACAAAGGAGCTGATCGTGGACTACAGGAAAAGGAGGGCTGAACAGGCCCCCATTAACATCGACGGGGCTGTAGTGGAGCGGGTCGAGAGTTTCAAGTTCCTTGGTGTCCACATCACCAACAAACTATCATGGTCCAAACACACCAAGACAGTTGTGAAGAGGGCACGACAACACCTATTCCCCCCTCAGGAGACTGGAAAGATTTGGCATGGGTCCACAGATCCTCAAAATTGTACAGCTGCAACCATCGAGAGCATCCTGACCGGTTGCATCACTGCCTGGTTTGTCAACTACTCAGCATCCGACCGTAAGGCTCTACAGAGGGTAGTGCGTACGGCCCAGTACATCACTGGGGCCAAGCTTCCTGCCATCCAGGACCTCTATACCAGGCGGTGTCAGAGGAAGGCCCTAAAATTGTTAAAGACTCCAGCCAACCTAGTCATAGACTGTTCTCTCTGCTACCGCACGGCAAGCGGTACCGGAGCGCCAAGTCTAGGTCCAAGAGGCTTCTAAACAGCTTCTACCCCCAAGCCATAAGACTCCTGAACATCTAATCAAATGGCTACCCAGACTTTCTGAATTTCCCACCCCCCCCTCCTCTTCTAAGCTGCTGATACTCTGTTATCTATGCATAATCACTTTAACGCTACCTACATGTACATATTACCTCGACACCGGTGCCCCTGCACATTGACTCTGTACCAGTACCCCCTGTATATAGCCTCCACATTGACTCTGTACCGGTACCCCCTGTATATAGCCTCCACATTGACTCTGTACCGGTACCCCCTGTATATAGCCTCCACATTGACTCTGTACCGTAACACCCTGTATATAGTCTCCACATTGACTCTGTACCGGTACCCCCTGTATATAGCCTCCACATTGACTCTGTACCAGTACCCCCTGTATATAGCCTCCACATTGACTCTGTACCAGTACCCCCTGTATATAGCCTCCACATTGACTCTGTACCGGTACCCCCTGTATATAGCCTCCACATTGACTCTGTACCGTAACACCCTGTATATAGCCTCCACATTGACTCTGTACCGGTACCCCCTGTATATAGCCTCCACATTGACTCTGTACCTTAATACCCTGTATATAGCCTCCACATTGACTCTGTACCGGTACCCCCTATATATAGCCTCCACATTGACTCTGTACCAGTACCCCCTGTATATAGCCTCCACATTGACTCTGTACCGTAACACCCTGTATATAGCCTCCACATTGACTCTGTACCGTAACACCCTGTATATAGCCTCCACATTGACTCTGTACCAGTACCCCCTGTATATAGCCTCCACATTGACTCTGTACCAGTACCCCCTGTATATAGCCTCCACATTGACTCTGTACCGGTACCCCCTGTATATAGCCTCCACATTGACTCTGTACCAGTACCCCCTGTATATAGCCTCCACATTGACTCTGTACCGTAACACCCTGTATATAGCCTCCACATTGACTCTGTACCGGTACCTGTATATAGCCTCCACATTGACTCTGTACCGTAATACCCTGTATATAGCCTCCACATTGACTCTGTACCGGTACCCCCTGTATATAGCCTCCACATTGACTCTGTACCAGTACCCCCTGTATATAGCCTCCACATTGACTCTGTACCGGTACCCCCCTGTATATAGCCTCCACATTGACTCTGTACCGGTACCCCCCTGTATATAGCCTCCACATTGACTCTGTACCAGTACCCCCTGTATATAGCCTCCACATTTACTCTGTACCGGTACCCCCTGTATATAGCCTCCACATTGACTCTGTACCGGTACCCCCTGTATATAGCCTCCACATTGACTCTGTACCGTAACACCCTGTATATAGCCTCCACATTGACTCTGTACCGGTACCCCCTGTATATAGCCTCCACATTGACTCTGTACCGGTACCCCCTGTATATAGCCTCCACATTTACTCTGTACCGGTACCCCCTGTATATAGCCTCCTCATTGACTCTGTACCGGTACACCCTGTATATAGCCTCCACATTGACTCTGTACCGTAACACCCTGTATATAGCCTCCACATTGACTCTGTACCGGTACCCCCTGTATATAGCCTCCACATTGACTCTGTACCGGTACCCCCTGTATATAGCCTCCACATTGACTCTGTACCGTAACACCCTGTATATAGCCTCCACATTGACTCTGTACCGGTACACCCTGTATATAGCCTCCACATTGACTCTGTACAGGTAACCCCTGTATATAGCCTCCACATTGACTCTGTACAGGTAACCCCTGTATATAGCCTCCACATTGACTCTGTACCGGTACCCCCTGTATATAGCCTCCACATTGACTCTGTACAGGTAACCCCTGTATATATCCTCCACATTGACTCTGTACAGGTAACCCCTGTATATAGCCTCCACATTGACTCTGTACAGGTAACCCCTGTATATAGCCTCCACATTGACTCTGTACCAGTACCCCCTGTATATAGTCTCCACATTGACTCTGTACCGGTACCCCCTGTATATAGTCTCCACATTGACTCTGTACCAGTACCCCCTGTATATAGCCTCCACATTGACTCTGTACCAGCACCCCCTGTATATAGCCTCCACATTGACTCTGTACCAGTACCCCCTGTATATAGTCTCCACATTGACTCTGTACCAGTACCCCCTGTATATAGTCTCCACATTGACTCTGTACAGGTAACCCCTGTATATATCCTCCACATTGACTCTGTACCGGTACCCCCTGTATATAGCCTCCACATTGACTCTGTACAGGTAACCCCTGTATATATCCTCCACATTGACTCTGTACCAGTACCCCCTGTATATAGCCTCCACATTGACTCTGTACAGGTAACCCCTGTATATAGCCTCCACATTGACCCTGTACCGTAACACCCTGTATATAGCCTCCACATTGACTCTGTCCCGGTACCCCCTGTATATAGTCTCCACATTGACTCTGTACCAGTACCCCCTGTATATAGCCTCCACATTGACTCTGTACCGTAACACCCTGTATATAGCCTCCACATTGACTCTGTACCGGTACCTGTATATAGCCTCCACATTGACTCTGTACCGGTACCCCCCTGTATATAGCCTCCACATTGACTCTGTACCGGTACACCCTGTATATAGCCTCCACATTGACTCTGTACAGGTAACCCCTGTATATAGCCTCCACATTGACTCTGTACCGGTACACCCTGTATATAGCCTCCACATTGACTCTGTACCGTAACACCCTGTATATAGCCTCCACATTGACTCTGTACCGGTACCCCCTGTATATAGCCTCCACATTGACTCTGTACCGGTACCCCCTGTATATAGCCTCCACATTGACTCTGTACCGTAACACCCTGTATATAGCCTCCACATTGACTCTGTACCGGTACACCCTGTATATAGCCTCCACATTGACTCTGTACAGGTAACCCCTGTATATAGCCTCCACATTGACTCTGTACAGGTAACCCCTGTATATAGCCTCCACATTGACTCTGTACCGGTACCCCCTGTATATAGTCTCCACATTGACTCTGTACCGGTACCCCCTGTATATAGTCTCCACATTGACTCTGTACCAGTACCCCCTGTATATAGCCTCCACATTGACTCTGTACCAGTACCCCCTGTATATAGCCTCCACATTGACTCTGTACCAGTACCCCCTGTATATAGTCTCCACATTGACTCTGTACCAGTACCCCCTGTATATAGTCTCCACATTGACTCTGTACAGGTAACCCCTGTATATATCCTCCACATTGACTCTGTACCGGTACCCCCTGTATATAGCCTCCACATTGACTCTGTACAGGTAACCCCTGTATATATCCTCCACATTGACTCTGTACAGGTAACCCCTGTATATAGCCTCCACATTGACTCTGTACAGGTAACCCCTGTATATAGCCTCCACATTGACTCTGTACCAGTACCCCCTGTATATAGTCTCCACATTGACTCTGTACCGGTACCCCCTGTATATAGCCTCCACATTGACTCTGTACCAGTACCCCCTGTATATAGTCTCCACATTGACTCTGTACCAGTACCCCCTGTATATAGTCTCCACATTGACTCTGTACCGGTACCTCCTGTATATAGCCTCCACATTGACTCTGTACCAGTACCCCCTGTATATATCCTCCACATTGACTCTGTACCAGTACCCCCTGTATATAGCCTCCACATTGACTCTGTACAGGTAACCCCTGTATATAGCCTCCACATTGACCCTGTACCGTAACACCCTGTATATAGCCTCCACATTGACTCTGTCCCGGTACCCCCTGTATATAGCCTCCACATTGACTCTGTACCGTAACACCCTGTATATAGCCTCCACATTGACTCTGTACCGGTACCTGTATATAGCCTCCACATTGACTCTGTACCGGTACCCCCCTGTATATAGCCTCCACATTGACTCTGTACCGGTACACCCTGTATATATCCTCCACATTGACTCTGTACAGGTAACCCCTGTATATAGCCTCCACATTGACTCTGTACAGGTAACCCCTGTATATAGCCTCCACATTGACTCTGTACCAGTACCCCCTGTATATAGTCTCCACATTGACTCTGTACCGGTACCCCCTGTATATAGTCTCCACATTGACTCTGTACCAGTACCCCCTGTATATAGCCTCCACATTGACTCTGTACCAGTACCCCCTGTATATAGCCTCCACATTGACTCTGTACCAGTACCCCCTGTATATAGTCTCCACATTGACTCTGTACCAGTACCCCCTGTATATAGTCTCCACATTGACTCTGTACAGGTAACCCCTGTATATATCCTCCACATTGACTCTGTACCGGTACCCCCTGTATATAGCCTCCACATTGACTCTGTACAGGTAACCCCTGTATATATCCTCCACATTGACTCTGTACAGGTAACCCCTGTATATAGCCTCCACATTGACTCTGTACAGGTAACCCCTGTATATAGCCTCCACATTGACTCTGTACCAGTACCCCCTGTATATAGTCTCCACATTGACTCTGTACCGGTACCCCCTGTATATAGCCTCCACATTGACTCTGTACCAGTACCCCCTGTATATAGTCTCCACATTGACTCTGTACCAGTACCCCCTGTATATAGTCTCCACATTGACTCTGTACCGGTACCTCCTGTATATAGCCTCCACATTGACTCTGTACCAGTACCCCCTGTATATATCCTCCACATTGACTCTGTACCAGTACCCCCTGTATATAGCCTCCACATTGACTCTGTACAGGTAACCCCTGTATATAGCCTCCACATTGACCCTGTACCGTAACACCCTGTATATAGCCTCCACATTGACTCTGTCCCGGTACCCCCTGTATATAGTCTCCACATTGACTCTGTACCAGTACCCCCTGTATATAGCCTCCACATTGACTCTGTACCGTAACACCCTGTATATAGCCTCCACATTGACTCTGTACCGGTACCTGTATATAGCCTCCACATTGACTCTGTACCGGTACCCCCCTGTATATAGCCTCCACATTGACTCTGTACCGGTACCCCCTGTATATAGCCTCCACATTTACTCTGTACCGGTACCCCCTGTATATAGCCTCCACATTGACTCTGTACCGGTACCCCCTGTATATAGCCTCCACATTGACTCTGTACCGTAACACCCTGTATATAGCATCCACATTGACTCTGTACCGGTACCCCCTGTATATAGCCTCCTAATTGACTCTGTACCGTAATACCCTGTATATAGCCTCCACATTGACTCTGTACCGTAACACCCTGTATATAGCCTCCACATTGACTCTGTACCGGTACCCCCTGTATATAGCCTCCACATTGACTCTCTACCGGTACCCCCTGTATATAGCCTCCACATTGACTCTGTACCGTAACACCCTGTATATAGCCTCCACATTGACTCTGTACCGGTACACCCTGTATATAGCCTCCACATTGACTCTGTACAGGTAACCCCTGTATATAGCCTCCACATTGACTCTGTACCAGTACCCCCTGTATATAGCCTCCACATTGACTCTGTACCGTAACACCCTGTATATAGCCTCCACATTGACTCTGTACCGGTACCTGTATATAGCCTCCACATTGACTCTGTACCGGTACCCCCCTGTATATAGCCTCCACATTGACTCTGTACCGGTACCCCCTGTATATAGCCTCCACATTGACTCTGTACCGGTACCCCCTGTATATAGCCTCCACATTGACTCTGTACCGTAACACCCTGTATATAGCATCCACATTGACTCTGTACCGGTACCCCCTGTATATAGCCTCCTAATTGACTCTGTACAGGTAACCCCTGTATATAGCCTCCACATTGACTCTGTACAGGTAACCCCTGTATATAGCCTCCACATTGACTCTGTACCGGTACCCCCTGTATATAGCCTCCACATTGACTCTGTACAGGTAACCCCTGTATATATCCTCCACATTGACTCTGTACAGGTAACCCCTGTATATAGCCTCCACATTGACTCTGTACCGGTACCCCCCTCTATATAGCCTCCACATTGACTCTGTACCGTTAACCCTCTGTATATAGCCTCCACATTGACTCTGTACCGGTACCCCCTGTATATAGCCTCCACATTGACTCTGTCCCGGTACCCCTGTATATAGCCTCCACATTGACTCTGTACCGTAACCCCCTGTATATAGTCTCCACATTGACTCTGTACCGGTACCCCCTGTATATAGTCTCCACATTGACTCTGTACCAGTACCCCCTGTATATAGTCTCCACATTGACTCTGTACCGGTACCCCCTGTATATAGCCTCCACATTGACTCTGTACCGTAACCCCCTGTATATAGCCTCCACATTGACTCTGTCCCGGTACCCCCTGTATATAGTCTCCACATTGACTCTGTACCAGTACCCCCTGTATATAGCCTCCACATTGACTCTGTACCGTAACACCCTGTATATAGCCTCCACATTGACTCTGTACCGGTACCTGTATATAGCCTCCACATTGACTCTGTACCGTAATACCCTGTATATAGCCTCCACATTGACTCTGTACCGGTACCCCCTGTATATAGCCTCCACATTGACTCTGTACCAGTACCCCCTGTATATAGCCTCCACATTGACTCTGTACCGGTACCCCCTGTATATAGCCTCCACATTGACTCTGTACCGGTACCCCCCTGTATATAGCCTCCACATTGACTCTGTACCAGTACCCCCTGTATATAGCCTCCACATTTACTCTGTACCGGTACCCCCTGTATATAGCCTCCACATTGACTCTGTACCGGTACCCCCTGTATATAGCCTCCACATTGACTCTGTACCGTAACACCCTGTATATAGCATCCACATTGACTCTGTACCGGTACCCCCTGTATATAGCCTCCTCATTGACTCTGTACCGTAATACCCTGTATATAGCCTCCACATTGACTCTGTACCGTAACACCCTGTATATAGCCTCCACATTGACTCTGTACCGGTACCCCCTGTATATAGCCTCCACATTGACTCTGTACCGGTACCCCCTGTATATAGCCTCCACATTGACTCTGTACCGTAACACCCTGTATATAGCCTCCACATTGACTCTGTACCGGTACACCCTGTATATAGCCTCCACATTGACTCTGTACAGGTAACCCCTGTATATAGCCTCCACATTGACTCTGTACCGGTACCCCCCTGTATATAGCCTCCACATTGACTCTGTACCGGTACCCCCTGTATATAGCCTCCACATTTACTCTGTACCGGTACCCCCTGTATATAGCCTCCACATTGACTCTGTACCGGTACCCCCTGTATATAGCCTCCACATTGACTCTGTACCGTAACACCCTGTATATAGCATCCACATTGACTCTGTACCGGTACCCCCTGTATATAGCCTCCTAATTGACTCTGTACAGGTAACCCCTGTATATAGCCTCCACATTGACTCTGTACAGGTAACCCCTGTATATAGCCTCCACATTGACTCTGTACCGGTACCCCCTGTATATAGCCTCCACATTGACTCTGTACAGGTAACCCCTGTATATATCCTCCACATTGACTCTGTACAGGTAACCCCTGTATATAGCCTCCACATTGACTCTGTACCGGTACCCCCCTCTATATAGCCTCCACATTGACTCTGTACCGTTAACCCTCTGTATATAGCCTCCACATTGACTCTGTACCGGTACCCCCTGTATATAGCCTCCACATTGACTCTGTCCCGGTACCCCTGTATATAGCCTCCACATTGACTCTGTACCGTAACCCCCTGTATATAGTCTCCACATTGACTCTGTACCGGTACCCCCTGTATATAGTCTCCACATTGACTCTGTACCAGTACCCCCTGTATATAGTCTCCACATTGACTCTGTACCGGTACCCCCTGTATATAGCCTCCACATTGACTCTGTACCGTAACCCCCTGTATATAGCCTCCACATTGACTCTGTCCCGGTACCCCCTGTATATAGTCTCCACATTGACTCTGTACCAGTACCCCCTGTATATAGCCTCCACATTGACTCTGTACCGTAACACCCTGTATATAGCCTCCACATTGACTCTGTACCGGTACCTGTATATAGCCTCCACATTGACTCTGTACCGTAATACCCTGTATATAGCCTCCACATTGACTCTGTACCGGTACCCCCTGTATATAGCCTCCACATTGACTCTGTACCAGTACCCCCTGTATATAGCCTCCACATTGACTCTGTACCGGTACCCCCTGTATATAGCCTCCACATTGACTCTGTACCGGTACCCCCCTGTATATAGCCTCCACATTGACTCTGTACCAGTACCCCCTGTATATAGCCTCCACATTTACTCTGTACCGGTACCCCCTGTATATAGCCTCCACATTGACTCTGTACCGGTACCCCCTGTATATAGCCTCCACATTGACTCTGTACCGTAACACCCTGTATATAGCATCCACATTGACTCTGTACCGGTACCCCCTGTATATAGCCTCCTCATTGACTCTGTACCGTAATACCCTGTATATAGCCTCCACATTGACTCTGTACCGTAACACCCTGTATATAGCCTCCACATTGACTCTGTACCGGTACCCCCTGTATATAGCCTCCACATTGACTCTGTACCGGTACCCCCTGTATATAGCCTCCACATTGACTCTGTACCGTAACACCCTGTATATAGCCTCCACATTGACTCTGTACCGGTACACCCTGTATATAGCCTCCACATTGACTCTGTACAGGTAACCCCTGTATATAGCCTCCACATTGACTCTGTACAGGTAACCCCTGTATATAGCCTCCACATTGACTCTGTACCGGTACCCCCTGTATATAGCCTCCACATTGACTCTGTACAGGTAACCCCTGTATATATCCTCCACATTGACTCTGTACAGGTAACCCCTGTATATAGCCTCCACATTGACTCTGTACAGGTAACCCCTGTATATAGCCTCCACATTGACTCTGTACCAGTACCCCCTGTATATAGTCTCCACATTGACTCTGTACCGGTACCCCCTGTATATAGTCTCCACATTGACTCTGTACCAGTACCCCCTGTATATAGTCTCCACATTGACTCTGTACCGGTACCCCCTGTATATAGTCTCCACATTGACTCTGTACCAGTACCCCCTGTATATAGTCTCCACATTGACTCTGTACCAGTACCCCCTGTATATAGTCTCCACATTGACTCTGTACAGGTAACCCCTGTATATATCCTCCACATTGACTCTGTACCGGTACCCCCTGTATATAGCCTCCACATTGACTCTGTACAGGTAACCCCTGTATATATCCTCCACATTGACTCTGTACCGGTACCCCCTGTATATAGCCTCCACATTGACTCTGTACCAGTACCCCCTGTATATAGCCTCCACATTGACTCTGTACAGGTAACCCCTGTATATAGCCTCCACATTGACCCTGTACCGTAATACCCTGTATATATCCTCCACATTGACTCTGTACCAGTACCCCCTGTATATAGTCTCCACATTGACTCTGTACCGGTACCCCCTGTATATAGCCTCCACATTGACTCTGTACCGTAACACCCTGTATATAGCCTCCACATTGACTCTGTCCCGGTACCCCCTGTATATAGTCTCCACATTGACTCTGTACCAGTACCCCCTGTATATAGCCTCCACATTGACTCTGTACCGTAACACCCTGTATATAGCCTCCACATTGACTCTGTACCGGTACCTGTATATAGCCTCCACATTGACTCTGTACCGTAATACCCTGTATATAGCCTCCACATTGACTCTGTACCGGTACCCCCTGTATATAGCCTCCACATTGACTCTGTACCAGTACCCCCTGTATATAGCCTCCACATTGACTCTGTACCGGTACCCCCTGTATATAGCCTCCACATTGACTCTGTACCGGTACCCCCCTGTATATAGCCTCCACATTGACTCTGTACCAGTACCCCCTGTATATAGCCTCCACATTTACTCTGTACCGGTACCCCCTGTATATAGCCTCCACATTGACTCTGTACCGGTACCCCCTGTATATAGCCTCCACATTGACTCTGTACCGTAACACCCTGTATATAGCATCCACATTGACTCTGTACCGGTACCCCCTGTATATAGCCTCCTCATTGACTCTGTACCGTAATACCCTGTATATAGCCTCCACATTGACTCTGTACCGTAACACCCTGTATATAGCCTCCACATTGACTCTGTACCGGTACCCCCTGTATATAGCCTCCACATTGACTCTGTACCGGTACCCCCTGTATATAGCCTCCACATTGACTCTGTACCGTAACACCCTGTATATAGCCTCCACATTGACTCTGTACCGGTACACCCTGTATATAGCCTCCACATTGACTCTGTACAGGTAACCCCTGTATATAGCCTCCACATTGACTCTGTACAGGTAACCCCTGTATATAGCCTCCACATTGACTCTGTACCGGTACCCCCTGTATATAGCCTCCACATTGACTCTGTACAGGTAACCCCTGTATATATCCTCCACATTGACTCTGTACAGGTAACCCCTGTATATAGCCTCCACATTGACTCTGTACAGGTAACCCCTGTATATAGCCTCCACATTGACTCTGTACCAGTACCCCCTGTATATAGTCTCCACATTGACTCTGTACCGGTACCCCCTGTATATAGTCTCCACATTGACTCTGTACCAGTACCCCCTGTATATAGTCTCCACATTGACTCTGTACCGGTACCCCCTGTATATAGTCTCCACATTGACTCTGTACCAGTACCCCCTGTATATAGTCTCCACATTGACTCTGTACCAGTACCCCCTGTATATAGTCTCCACATTGACTCTGTACAGGTAACCCCTGTATATATCCTCCACATTGACTCTGTACCGGTACCCCCTGTATATAGCCTCCACATTGACTCTGTACAGGTAACCCCTGTATATATCCTCCACATTGACTCTGTACAGGTAACCCCTGTATATAGCCTCCACATTGACTCTGTACAGGTAACCCCTGTATATAGCCTCCACATTGACTCTGTACCAGTACCCCCTGTATATAGTCTCCACATTGACTCTGTACCGGTACCCCCTGTATATAGCCTCCACATTGACTCTGTACCAGTACCCCCTGTATATAGTCTCCACATTGACTCTGTACCAGTACCCCCTGTATATAGTCTCCACATTGACTCTGTACCGGTACCTCCTGTATATAGCCTCCACATTGACTCTGTACCAGTACCCCCTGTATATATCCTCCACATTGACTCTGTACCAGTACCCCCTGTATATAGCCTCCACATTGACTCTGTACAGGTAACCCCTGTATATAGCCTCCACATTGACCCTGTACCGTAATACCCTGTATATATCCTCCACATTGACTCTGTACCAGTACCCCCTGTATATAGTCTCCACATTGACTCTGTACCGGTACCCCCTGTATATAGCCTCCACATTGACTCTGTACCGTAACACCCTGTATATAGCCTCCACATTGACTCTGTCCCGGTACCCCCTGTATATAGTCTCCACATTGACTCTGTACCGGTACCCCCTGTATATAGCCTCCACATTGACTCTGTACCGGTACCCCCTGTATATAGCCTCCACATTGACTATGTACCAGTACCCCCTGTATATAACCTCCACATTGACTCTGTACCAGTACCCCCTGTATATAGTCTCCACATTGACTCTGTACCGGTACCTCCTGTATATAGCCTCCACATTGACTCTGTACCAGTACCCCCTGTATATATCCTCCACATTGACTCTGTACCAGTACCCCCTGTATATAGCCTCCACATTGACTCTGTACAGGTAACCCCTGTATATAGCCTCCACATTGACCCTGTACCGTAATACCCTGTATATATCCTCCACATTGACTCTGTACCAGTACCCCCTGTATATAGTCTCCACATTGACTCTGTACCGGTACCCCCTGTATATAGCCTCCACATTGACTCTGTACCGTAACACCCTGTATATAGCCTCCACATTGACTCTGTCCCGGTACCCCCTGTATATAGTCTCCACATTGACTCTGTACCGGTACCCCCTGTATATAGCCTCCACATTGACTCTGTACCGTTAACCCCTGTATATAGCCTCCACATTGACTCTGTACCGGTACCCCCTGTATATAGCCTCCACATTGACTATGTACCAGTACCCCCTGTATATAACCTCCACATTGACTCTGTACCAGTACCCCCTGTATATAGCCTCCACATTGACTCTGTACAGGTAACCCCTGTATATAGCCTCCACATTGACTCTGTACAGGTAACCCCTGTATATAGCCTCCACATTGTCTCTGTACCGTAACACCCTGTATATAGTCTCCACATTGACTCTGTACCAGTACACCCTGTATATAGCCTCCACATTGACTCTGTACCGGTACCCCCTGTATATAGCCTCCACATTGACTCTGTACCGTTAACCCCTGTATATAGCCTCCACATTGACTCTGTACCGGTACCCCCTGTATATAGCCTCCACATTGACTCTGTACTGGTACCCCCTGTATATAGCCTCCACATTGACTCTGTACCTTAACACCCTGTATATAGCCTCCACATTGACTCTGTACAGGTAACCCCTGTATATAGCCTCCACATTGACTCTGTACTGGTACCCCCTGTATATAGCCTCCACATTGACTCTGTACTGGTACCCCCTGTATATAGCCTCCACATTGACTCTGTACCTTAACACCCTGTATATAGCCTCCACATTGACTCTGTACAGGTAACCCCTGTATATAGCCTCCACATTGACTCTGTACTGGTACCCCCTGTATATAGCCTCCACATTGACTCTGTACTGGTACCCCCTGTATATAGCCTCCACATTGACTCTGTACCGGTACCCCCTGTATATAGCCTCCACATTGACTCTGTACCGTAACACCCTGTATATAGCCTCCACATTGACTCTGTACCGGTAACCCCTGTATATAGCCTCCACATTGACTCTGTACCGTAACACCCTGTATATAGCCTCCACATTGACTCTGTACCGGTACCCCCTGTATATAGCCTCCACATTGACTCTGTACCGGTACCCCCTGTATATAGCCTCCACATTGACTCTGTACCGGTACCCCCTGTATATAGCCTCCACATTGACTCTGTACCGTAACACCCTGTATATAGTCTCCACATTGACTCTGTACCGTTAACCCTCTGTATATAGCCTCCACATTGACTCTGTACCAGTACCCCCTGTATATAGCCTCCACATTGACTCTGTACCGGTACCCCCTGTATATAGCCTCCACATTGACTCTGTACCGGTACCCCCTGTATATAGCCTCCACATTGACTCTGTACCGTAACACCCTGTATATAGCCTCCACATTGACTCTGTACCGTTAACCCCTTGTATATAACCTCCACATTGACTCTGTACCGTAACACCCTGTATATAGCCTCCACATTGACTCTGTACCGTAACACCCTGTATATAGCCTCCACATTGACTCTGTCCCGGTACCCCCTGTATATAGTCTCCACATTGACTCTGTACCAGTACCCCCTGTATATAGCCTCCACATTGACTCTGTACCGTAACACCCTGTATATAGCCTCCACATTGACTCTGTACCGGTACCTGTATATAGCCTCCACATTGACTCTGTACCGTAATACCCTGTATATAGCCTCCACATTGACTCTGTACCGGTACCCCCTGTATATAGCCTCCACATTGACTCTGTACCAGTACCCCCTGTATATAGCCTCCACATTGACTCTGTACCGGTACCCCCTGTATATAGCCTCCACATTGACTCTGTACCGGTACCCCCCTGTATATAGCCTCCACATTGACTCTGTACCAGTACCCCCTGTATATAGCCTCCACATTTACTCTGTACCGGTACCCCCTGTATATAGCCTCCACATTGACTCTGTACCGGTACCCCCTGTATATAGCCTCCACATTGACTCTGTACCGTAACACCCTGTATATAGCATCCACATTGACTCTGTACCGGTACCCCCTGTATATAGCCTCCTCATTGACTCTGTACCGTAATACCCTGTATATAGCCTCCACATTGACTCTGTACCGTAACACCCTGTATATAGCCTCCACATTGACTCTGTACCGGTACCCCCTGTATATAGCCTCCACATTGACTCTGTACCGGTACCCCCTGTATATAGCCTCCACATTGACTCTGTACCGTAACACCCTGTATATAGCCTCCACATTGACTCTGTACCGGTACACCCTGTATATAGCCTCCACATTGACTCTGTACAGGTAACCCCTGTATATAGCCTCCACATTGACTCTGTACAGGTAACCCCTGTATATAGTCTCCACATTGACTCTGTACCAGTACCCCCTGTATATAGTCTCCACATTGACTCTGTACAGGTAACCCCTGTATATATCCTCCACATTGACTCTGTACCGGTACCCCCTGTATATAGCCTCCACATTGACTCTGTACAGGTAACCCCTGTATATATCCTCCACATTGACTCTGTACAGGTAACCCCTGTATATAGCCTCCACATTGACTCTGTACAGGTAACCCCTGTATATAGCCTCCACATTGACTCTGTACCGGTACCCCCTGTATATAGTCTCCACATTGACTCTGTACCGGTACCCCCTGTATATAGCCTCCACATTGACTCTGTACCAGTACCCCCTGTATATAGTCTCCACATTGACTCTGTACCAGTACCCCCTGTATATAGTCTCCACATTGACTCTGTACCGGTACCTCCTGTATATAGCCTCCACATTGACTCTGTACCAGTACCCCCTGTATATATCCTCCACATTGACTCTGTACCAGTACCCCCTGTATATAGCCTCCACATTGACTCTGTACAGGTAACCCCTGTATATAGCCTCCACATTGACCCTGTACCGTAATACCCTGTATATATCCTCCACATTGACTCTGTACCAGTACCCCCTGTATATAGTCTCCACATTGACTCTGTACCGGTACCCCCTGTATATAGCCTCCACATTGACTCTGTACCGTAACACCCTGTATATAGCCTCCACATTGACTCTGTCCCGGTACCCCCTGTATATAGTCTCCACATTGACTCTGTACCGGTACCCCCTGTATATAGCCTCCACATTGACTCTGTACCGGTACCCCCTGTATATAGCCTCCACATTGACTATGTACCAGTACCCCCTGTATATAACCTCCACATTGACTCTGTACCAGTACCCCCTGTATATAGTCTCCACATTGACTCTGTACCGGTACCTCCTGTATATAGCCTCCACATTGACTCTGTACCAGTACCCCCTGTATATATCCTCCACATTGACTCTGTACCAGTACCCCCTGTATATAGCCTCCACATTGACTCTGTACAGGTAACCCCTGTATATAGCCTCCACATTGACCCTGTACCGTAATACCCTGTATATATCCTCCACATTGACTCTGTACCAGTACCCCCTGTATATAGTCTCCACATTGACTCTGTACCGGTACCCCCTGTATATAGCCTCCACATTGACTCTGTACCGTAACACCCTGTATATAGCCTCCACATTGACTCTGTCCCGGTACCCCCTGTATATAGTCTCCACATTGACTCTGTACCGGTACCCCCTGTATATAGCCTCCACATTGACTCTGTACCGTTAACCCCTGTATATAGCCTCCACATTGACTCTGTACCGGTACCCCCTGTATATAGCCTCCACATTGACTATGTACCAGTACCCCCTGTATATAACCTCCACATTGACTCTGTACCAGTACCCCCTGTATATAGCCTCCACATTGACTCTGTACAGGTAACCCCTGTATATAGCCTCCACATTGACTCTGTACAGGTAACCCCTGTATATAGCCTCCACATTGTCTCTGTACCGTAACACCCTGTATATAGTCTCCACATTGACTCTGTACCAGTACACCCTGTATATAGCCTCCACATTGACTCTGTACCGGTACCCCCTGTATATAGCCTCCACATTGACTCTGTACCGTTAACCCCTGTATATAGCCTCCACATTGACTCTGTACCGGTACCCCCTGTATATAGCCTCCACATTGACTCTGTACTGGTACCCCCTGTATATAGCCTCCACATTGACTCTGTACCTTAACACCCTGTATATAGCCTCCACATTGACTCTGTACAGGTAACCCCTGTATATAGCCTCCACATTGACTCTGTACTGGTACCCCCTGTATATAGCCTCCACATTGACTCTGTACTGGTACCCCCTGTATATAGCCTCCACATTGACTCTGTACCGGTACCCCCTGTATATAGCCTCCACATTGACTCTGTACCGTAACACCCTGTATATAGCCTCCACATTGACTCTGTACCGGTAACCCCTGTATATAGCCTCCACATTGACTCTGTACCGTAACACCCTGTATATAGCCTCCACATTGACTCTGTACCGGTACCCCCTGTATATAGCCTCCACATTGACTCTGTACCGGTACCCCCTGTATATAGCCTCCACATTGACTCTGTACCGGTACCCCCTGTATATAGCCTGCACATTGACTCTGTACCGTAACACCCTGTATATAGTCTCCACATTGACTCTGTACCGTTAACCCTCTGTATATAGCCTCCACATTGACTCTGTACCAGTACCCCCTGTATATAGCCTCCACATTGACTCTGTACAGGTACCCCCTGTATATAGCCTCCACATTGACTCTGTACCGGTACCCCCTGTATATAGCCTCCACATTGACTCTGTACCGGTACCCCCTGTATATAGCCTCCACATTGACTCTGTACCGGTACCCCCTGTATATAGCCTCCACATTGACTCTGTACCGTAACACCCTGTATATAGCCTCCACATTGACTCTGTACCGTTAACCCCTTGTATATAACCTCCACATTGACTCTGTACCGTAACACCCTGTATATAGCCTCCACATTGACTCTGTACCGTAATACCCTGTATATAGCCTCCACATTGACTCAGTACCGTAACACCCTGTATATAGCCTCCACATTGACTCTGTACCGTTAACCCCTTGTATATAGCCTCCACATTGACTCTGTACCGTAATACCCTGTATATAGCCTCCACATTGACTCAGTACCGTAACACCCTGTATATAGCCTCCACATTGACTCTGTACCGTAACACCCTGTATATAGCCTCCACATTGACTCTGTACCGGTACCTCCTGTATATAGCCTCCACATTGACTCTGTACCGGTACCCCCTGTATATAGCCTCCACATTGACTCTGTACCGTTAACACCCTGTATATAGCCTCCACATTGACTCTGTACCGTTAACCCCTTGTATATTGCCTCCACATTGACTCTGTACCAGTACCCCCTGTATATAGCCTCCACATTGACTCTGTACCGTAATACCCTGTATATAGCCTCCACATTGACTCTGTACCGTTAACCCCTTGTATATAGCCTCCACATTGACTCTGTACCGTAATACCCTGTATATAGCCTCCACACTGACTCTGTACCGTTAACCCCTTGTATATAGCCTCCACATTGACTCTGTACCGTTAACCCCTTGTATATAGCCTCCACATTGACTCTGTACCGTAACACCCTGTATATAGCCTCCACATTGACTCTGTACCGTAATACCCTGTATATAGCCTCCACATTGACTCTGTACCGTAATACCTTGTATATAGCCTCCACATTGACTCTGTACCGGTATCCCCTGTATATAGCCTCCACATTGACTCTGTACCGTTAACCCCTTGTATATAGCCTCCACATTGACTCTGTACCGTAATACCCTGTATATAGTCTCCACATTGACTCTGTACCGGTACCCTCTGTATATAGCCTCCACATTGACTCTGTACCGTAATACCCTGTATATAGTCTCCACATTGACTCTGTACCGGTACCCTCTGTATATAGCCTCCACATTGACTCTGTACCGTAATACCCTGTATATAGCCTCCACATTGACTCTGTACCGTAACACCCTGTATATAGCCTCCACATTGACTCAGTACCGTAACACCCTGTATATAGCCTCCACATTGACTCTGTACCGTTAACCCCTTGTATATAGCCTCCACATTGACTCTGTACCGTAATACCCTGTATATAGCCTCCACATTGACTCAGTACCATAACACCCTGTATATAGCCTCCACATTGACTCTGTACCGTAACACCCTGTATATAGCCTCCACATTGACTCTGTACCGGTACCTCCTGTATATAGCCTCCACATTGACTCTGTACCGGTACCCCCTGTATATAGCCTCCACATTGACTCTGTACCGGTACCCCCTGTATATAGCCTCCACATTGACTCTGTACCGTAATACCCTGTATATAGCCTCCACATTGACTCTGTACCGTTAACCCCTTGTATATAGCCTCCACATTGACTCTGTACCGTAATACCCTGTATATAGCCTCCACACTGACTCTGTACCGTTAACCCCTTGTATATAGCCTCCACATTGACTCTGTACCGTTAACCCCTTGTATATAGCCTCCACATTGACTCTGTACCGTAACACCCTGTATATAGCCTCCACATTGACTCTGTACCGTAATACCCTGTATATAGCCTCCACATTGACTCTGTACCGTAATACCTTGTATATAGCCTCCACATTGACTCTGTACCGTAATACCTTGTATATAGCCTCCACATTGACTCTGTACCGGTATCCCCTGTATATAGCCTCCACATTGACTCTGTACCGTTAACCCCTTGTATATAGCCTCCACATTGACTCTGTACCGTAATACCCTGTATATAGTCTCCACATTGACTCTGTACCGGTACCCTCTGTATATAGCCTCCACATTGACTCTGTACCGTAATACCCTGTATATAGTCTCCACATTGACTCTGTACCGGTACCCTCTGTATATAGCCTCCACATTGACTCTGTACCGTAACACCCTGTATATAGCCTCCACATTGACTCTGTACCGTAATACCCTGTATATTGCCCCGCTATTGTTATTTACTGCTGCACTTTAATTATTTGTTATTCTTATCTCTTACTTTTGTTTTTTTTAGGTATTTTCTTAAAACCGCATTGTTGGTTAAGGGCTTGTAAGTAAGCGTTTCACTGTGAGGTCGACAGGTGTTGTATTCGGCGCATGTGACAAATAGAATTTGATTTGATCACAAAGGGATAAAGAATATGTACATAAAGATATATGAATGAGTGATGGTACAGAACGGCAGATCTTTATGTACACGGACCGGTTTTCTGATCCACACCCCTACCTGTTTTAAAGGTATCTGATGCATATCTGTATTCCCAGTCATGTGAAACCCATAGATTGATTTCCTTATTTGAACTGTAACTCAGTCAAATCTTAGACATTTTTACAGTTTTGTGCCAATCGAGTGAGTATACACTACACGAAAACAAATATTTACATTTTTTTAAATAATTTTCCTCACGAGAGGATTGCTATATCTTAAATTCTGTGAAGGTTATTTAATAGTTAAAAAAAAAAATGCAATATAAATTTAAACGGAACAAATATCCTGACCAGAGGATAACCATATCTTTAAAATTCTGTTTAGGTTATTTAATAGTTTAATATATTACATTTACATTTAAGTCATTTAGCAGACGCTCTTAACCAGAGCGACTTACAAATTGTTGCATTCACCTAATGATATCCAGTGGAACAACCACTTTACAATAGTGCATCTAAATCTTTTAAGGGGGGGGGGGGGGGGGTCAGAAGGATTGCTTTATCCTATCCTAGGTATTCCTTGAAGATATTAATTTAACAGCATCACCAGCTGTTCCAATCGCCGGAAGGAGGAAAACAAATCACAACAAATTGGACTCGCCATTGTTTCCAGGCATCATAAGGTGAATACAGGGACGATTCTTACGCTACTTAGCAGAATAACATTCATTGTAAAATGAAAAAAGAAAAGACCATGAGAAAGTCAGTGGTCCTTTCAAGACAGTTATAATCTCTACTTAACAGAAACACATGAGATTGATTGTAAATCGTAATTGATGATTTCTCTAATAAAATGACACCACTCACTTCCACGCTCCAAAGCCCACCTGCCAGCGGTCTGAGAAGATGAGGACCAGATTGAGAACCTTCATGATCGCCTCCTTCACAAAGCTCACCTGGAGACGAAACAAACCCCAGTTACATTATGAAAACATTCAATATTGTGATGCGTTCCAGTGTTGATCTCTGCAGGGGTTTCTGTGTTTTCTCCAGCAGGACTGCATCACCTTCCCTCAGGAGATGGACCATTTCTCCATGGGGAGAGGAGGACTGCATCACCTTCCCTCAGGAGATGGACCATTTCTCCATGGGGAGAGGAGGACTGCATCACCTTCCCTCAGGAGATGGACCATTTCTCCATGGGGAGAGGAGGACTGCATCGCCTTCCCTCAGGAGATGGACCATTTCTCCATGGGGAGAGGAGGACCGCGTCGCCTTCCCTCAGGAGATGGACCATTTCTCCATGGGGAGAGGAGGACTGCGTCGCCTTCCCTCAGGAGATGGACCATTTCTCCATGGGGAGAGGAGGACTGCATCACCTTCCCTCAGGAGATGGACCATTTCTCCATGGGGAGAGGAGGACTGCATCGCCTTCCCTCAGGAGATGGACCATTTCTCCATGGGGAGAGGAGGACTGCATCGCCTTCCCTCAGGAGATGGACCATTTCTCCATGGGGAGAGGAGGACTGCGTCGCCTTCCCTCAGGAGATGGACCATTTCTCCATGGGGAGAGGAGGACTGCATCGTCTTCCCTCAGGAGATGGACCACCAGGTATTGTACAAACATATCATTCCAATATTATGGGCATTAATTGAGTTGGTTCCCCTTTGCTGCTATAACAGCCTCCACTCTTCTGGGAAGGATTTCCACTAGATGTTGGAACATTGCTGCTATAACAGCCTCCACTCTTCTGGGAAGGCTTTCCACTAGATGTTGGAACATTGCTGCTATAACAGCCTCCACTCTTCTGTGAAGGCTTTCCACTAGATGTTGGAACATTGCTGCTATAACAGCCTCCACTCTTCTGGGAAGGCTTTCCACTAGATGTTGGAACATTGCTGCTATAACAGCCTCCACTCTTCTGTGAAGGCTTTCCACTAGATGTTGGAACATTGCTGCTATAACAGCCTCCACTCTTCTGGGAAGGCTTTCCACTAGATGTTGGAACATTGCTGCTATAACAGCCTCCACTCTTCTGGGAAGGCTTTCCACTAGATGTTGGAACATTGCTGCTATAACAGCCTCCACTCTTCTGGGAAGGCTTTCCACTAGATGTTGGAACATTGCTGCTATAACAGCCTCCACTCTTCTGGGAAGGATTTCCACTAGATGTTGGAACATTGCTGCTATAACAGCCTCCACTCTTCTGGGAAGGATTTCCACTAGGTGTTGTACATGTACACTATAAGAGCTCAGTGACCTTCAACATGGGCAGCACCGTTATAGGATGCCACTTTTCCAACATGTTACATTTCTGCCCTGCTAGGAGCTGCCCAGGTCAACAGTAAGTGCAGTTATTGTGAAATGGAAACGTTAAGAAGCATCAACGGCTAAGCTGCAAAGTGGTAGGCCACACAAGCTCACAGACCGGGACAGTGAAGTGGTAGGCCACACAAGCTCACAGAACAGGACCGTGAAGTGGTAGGCCACACAAGCTCACAGAACAGGACCGTGAAGTGGTAGGCCACACAAGCTCACAGACCGGGACCGTGAAGTGGTAGGCCACACAAGCTCACAGACCGGGACAGTGAAGTGGTAGGCCACACAAGCTCACAGAACGGGACCGCTGAAGTGGTAGGCCACACAAGCTCACAGAACAGGACCGTGAAGTGGTAGGCCACACAAGCTCACAGAACGGGACCGTGAAGTGGTAGGCCACACAAGCTCACAGAACGGGACCGTGAAGTGGTAGGCCACACAAGCTCACAGAACGGGACCGTGAAGTGGTAGGCCACACAAGCTCACAGAACGGGACCGTGAAGTGGTAGGCCACACAAGCTCACAGACCGGGACCGTGAAGTGGTAGGCCACACAAGCTCACAGAACGGGACCGTGAAGTGGTAGGCCACACAAGCTCACAGAACGGGACCGTGAAGTGGTAGGCCACACAAGCTCACAGACCGGGACCGTGAAGTGGTAGGCCACACAAGCTCACAGAACGGGACCGTGAAGTGGTAGGCCACACAAGCTCACAGAACAGGACCGTGAAGTGGTAGGCCACACAAGCTCACAGACCGGGACCGTGAAGTGGTAGACCACACAAGCTCACAGAACGGGACCGCTGAAGTGGTAGGCCACACAAGCTCTCAGAACAGGACCGTGAAGTGGTAGGCCACACAAGCTCACAGACCGGGACAGTGAAGTGGTAGGCCACACAAGCTCACAGAACAGGACCGTGAAGTGGTAGGCCACACAAGCTCACAGAACAGGACCGTGAAGTGGTAGGCCACACAAGCTCACAGACCGGGACCGTGAAGTGGTAGGCCACACAAGCTCACAGACCGGGACAGTGAAGTGGTAGGCCACACAAGCTCACAGAACGGGACCGCTGAAGTGGTAGGCCACACAAGCTCACAGAACAGGACTGTGAAGTGGTAGGCCACACAAGCTCACAGAACGGGACCGTGAAGTGGTAGGCCACACAAGCTCACAGAACGGGACCGTGAAGTGGTAGGCCACACAAGCTCACAGAACGGGACCGTGAAGTGGTAGGCCACACAAGCTCACAGAACGGGACCGTGAAGTGGTAGGCCACACAAGCTCACAGAACGGGACCGTGAAGTGGTAGGCCACACAAGCTCACAGACCGGGACCGTGAAGTGGTAGGCCACACAAGCTCACAGAACGGGACCGTGAAGTGGTAGGCCACACAAGCTCACAGAACGGGACCGTGAAGTGGTAGGCCACACAAGCTCACAGACCGGGACCGTGAAGTGGTAGGCCACACAAGCTCACAGAACGGGACCGTGAAGTGGTAGGCCACACAAGCTCACAGAACAGGACCGTGAAGTGGTAGGCCACACAAGCTCACAGACCGGGACCGTGAAGTGGTAGACCACACAAGCTCACAGAACGGGACCGCTGAAGTGGTAGGCCACACAAGTTCTCAGAACAGGACCGTGAAGTGGTAGGCTACACAAGCTCACAGAACGGGACCGCTGAAGTGGTAGGCCACACAAGCTCACAGAACAGGACCGTGAAGTGGTAGGCCACACAAGCTCACAGACCGGGACCGTGAAGTGGTAGACCACACAAGCTCACAGAACGGGACCGCTGAAGTGGTAGGCCACACAAGCTCTCAGAACAGGACCGTGAAGTGGTAGGCCGCACACGCTCTCAGAACGGGACCGTGAAGTGGTAGGCCACACAAGCTCACAGAACAGGACCGTGAAGTGGTAGGCCACACAAGCTCACAGACCGGGACCGTGAAGTGGTAGACCACACAAGCTCACAGAACGGGACCGCTGAAGTGGTAGGCCACACAAGCTCTCAGAACAGGACCGTGAAGTGGTAGGCTACACAAGCTCACAGAACAGGACCGTGAAGTGGTAGGCCACACAAGCTCACAGAACGGGACCGTGAAGTGGTAGGCCACACAAGCTCACAGAACGGGACCGTGAAGTGGTAGGCCACACAAGCTCACAGAACAGGACCGCTGAAGTGGTAGGCCACACAAGCTCACAGAACGGGACCGTGAAGTGGTAGGCCACACAAGCTCACAGAACAGGACCGTGAAGTGGTAGGCCGCACACGCTCTCAGAACAGGACAGTGAAGTGGTAGGCCACACAAGCTCTCAGAACGGGACCGTGAAGTGGTAGGCCACACAAGCTCACAGAACAGGACCGTGAAGTGGTAGGCCACACACGCTCTCAGAACAGGACAGTGAAGTGGTAGGCCACACAAGCTCTCAGAACGGGACCGTGAAGTGGTAGGCCACACAAGCTCACAGAACAGGACCGTGAAGTGGTAGGCCACACAAGCTCTCACAGAAGGACCGTGAAGTGGTAGGCCACACACGCTCACAGAACGGGACCGCTGAAGTGGTAGGCCACACAAGCTCTCAGAACAGGACCGTGAAGTGGTAGGCCACACAAGCTCACAGAACGGGACCGCTGAAGTGGTAGGCCACACAAGCTCTCAGAACAGGACCGTGAAGTGGTAGGCTACACAAGCTCTCAGAACAGGACCGCTGAAGTGGTAGGCCACACAAGCTCTCAGAACAGGACAGTGAAGTGGTAGGCCACACAAGCTCACAGAACAGGACCGTGAAGTGGTAGGCCACACAAGCTCACAGAACGGGACCGTGAAGTGGTAGGCCACACAAGCTCACAGAACGGGACCGTGAAGTGGTAGGCCACACAAGCTCACAGAACAGGACCGCTGAAGTGGTAGGCCACACAAGCTCACAGAACGGGACCGTGAAGTGGTAGGCCACACAAGCTCACAGAACAGGACCGTGAAGTGGTAGGCCGCACACGCTCTCAGAACGGGGCCGTGAAGTGGTAGGCCACACAAGCTCACAGAACAGGACCGTGAAGTGGTAGGCCACACAAGCTCACAGACCGGGACCGTGAAGTGGTAGACCACACAAGCTCACAGAACGGGACCGCTGAAGTGGTAGGCCACACAAGCTCTCAGAACAGGACCGTGAAGTGGTAGGCTACACAAGCTCACAGAACAGGACCGTGAAGTGGTAGGCCACACAAGCTCACAGAACGGGACCGTGAAGTGGTAGGCCACACAAGCTCACAGAACGGGACCGTGAAGTGGTAGGCCACACAAGCTCACAGAACAGGACCGCTGAAGTGGTAGGCCACACAAGCTCACAGAACGGGACCGTGAAGTGGTAGGCCACACAAGCTCACAGAACAGGACCGTGAAGTGGTAGGCCGCACACGCTCTCAGAACAGGACAGTGAAGTGGTAGGCCACACAAGCTCTCAGAACGGGACCGTGAAGTGGTAGGCCACACAAGCTCACAGAACAGGACCGTGAAGTGGTAGGCCACACACGCTCTCAGAACAGGACAGTGAAGTGGTAGGCCACACAAGCTCTCAGAACGGGACCGTGAAGTGGTAGGCCACACAAGCTCACAGAACAGGACCGTGAAGTGGTAGGCCACACAAGCTCTCACAGAAGGACCGTGAAGTGGTAGGCCACACAAGCTCACAGAACAGGACCGTGAAGTGGTAGGCCACACAAGCTCACAGAACAGGACCGTGAAGTGGTAGGCCACACAAGCTCACAGAACAGGACCGTGAAGTGGTAGGCCACACAAGCTCTCAGAACAGGACCGTGAAGTGGTAGGCCACACAAGCTCACAGAACGGGACCGCTGAAGTGGTAGGCCACACAAGCTCACAGAACAGGACCGTGAAGTGGTAGGCCACACAAGCTCACAGAACAGGACCGTGAAGTGTGTAGCACTTAAAAATAGTCTGTCCTCGGTCGCAACACTCCCTACCGAGTTCCAAACTGCCTCTGGAAGCAACGTCAGCACAATAACTGTTCGTCGGGAGCTTTATGAAATGGGTTTTCGTGGCCGAGCAGCCGCACAGAAGCCTAAGATCACTATGCGCACAATGCCAAGCGTTGGCTGGAGTGGTGTAAAGCTCACCGCCATTGGACTCTGGAGCAGTGGAAACGTGTTCTCTGGAGTGATGAATCACGCTTCACCATCTGGCAGGCACCATTGACGGAAGCCAGGAGAACGCTACCTGCCCCAATGCATAGGGCCAACTGTAAAGTTTGGTGGAGGAGGAATAATGGTCTGGGGATGTTTTTCATGGTTCGAGCCAGGTCAACTAATTCCAGTTAAGGGAAATCGTAACGCTACAGCATACAATGACATTCTAGACAATTCTGTGCTTCTAACTTTGGTGGCAACAGTTTGGGGAAGGACCTTTCCTGTTTCAGCATGACAAAGCCAGGTCCCTACAGAAATGGTTTGTCGAGATCAGTGTGGAAGAACACCTTTGGGATGAATTGGAACGCCGACTGCGAGCCAGGCCTAATCGCCCAACATCAGTGCCCGACCTCACTTATGCTCGTGGCTGAATAGAAGCAAGTCCCCGCAGCAATGTTCCAACATCTAGTGGAAAGCCTTCCCAGAAGAGTGGAGGCTGTTATAGCAGCAAAGGGGGGACCAACTCCATATTAATGCCCATGATTTTGGAATGAGATGTTCGACAAGCAGGTGTCCACATACTTTGGGTAATATAGTGTCTATAGTGGATCAGTATCTATGAGACAGGTATCCATCTTACCTTCTCCCGTAACAGACAGCGGTCGTGGATAGTAGACAGGTATCTGTAGTGGATCTTAATGAGCTGGTCCAGGTCTTTAGCCTCCTGGACCTGGTGCTGAAACTCCAGACCAGTGCTGTGGAGAATCTAACCAGACAGGGATATGGAACGTTTAGATATTGACCAGAAAGTCTAGCCTAGCACTACACCTAGCCTAGCACTACACCTAGCCTAGCACTACACCTAGCCTAGCACTACACCTAGCCTAGCACTACACCTAGCCTAGCACTACACCTAGCCTAGCACTACACCTAGCCTAGCACTACACCTAGCCTAGCACTACACCTAGCCTAGCACTACAACTAGACTAGCACTACACCTAGCCTAGCACTACACCTAGCCTAGCACTACACCTAGCCTAGCACTACAACTAGACTAGCACTACAACTAGACTAGCACTACAACTAGACTAGCACTACAACTAGACTAGCACTACAACTAGTCTTCACTATGTCTCAGACAACCTCTTACCCTCGTCATGTTCACTATGTCTCAGACAACCTCTTACCCTAGTCATGTTCACTATGTCTCAGACAACCTCTTACCCTAGTCATGTTCACTGTCTCAGACCTCTTACCCTAGTCATGTTCACTGTCTCAGACAACCTCTTACCCTCGTCATGTTCACTGTGTCTCAGACAACCTCTTACCCTCGTCATGTTCACTGTGTCTCAGACAACCTCTTACCCTAGTCATGTTCACTGTGTCTCAGACCTCTTACCCTAGTCATGTTCACTGTCTCAGACAACCTCTTACCCTCGTCATGTTCACTATGTCTCAGACAACCTCTTACCCTCGTCATGTTCACTGTCTCAGACAACCTCTTACCCTCGTCATGTTCACTGTCTCAGACAACCTCTTACCCTAGTCATGTTCACTATGTCTCAGACAACCTCTTACCCTCGTCATGTTCACTGTCTCAGACAACCTCTTACCCTCGTCATGTTCACTATGTCTCAGACAACCTCTTACCCTCGTCATGTTCACTATGTCTCAGACAACCTCTTACCCTCGTCATGTTCACTGTCTCAGACAACCTCTTACCCTCGTCATGTTCACTGTCTCAGACAACCTCTTACCCTCGTCATGTTCACTGTCTCAGACAACCTCTTACCCTCGTCATGTTCACTATGTCTCAGACAACCTCTTACCCTCGTCATGTTCACTGTCTCAGACAACCTCTTACCCTCGTCATGTTCACTATGTCTCAGACAACCTCTTACCCTCGTCATGTTCACTGTCTCAGACAACCTCTTACCCTAGTCATGTTCACTATGTCTCAGACAACCTCTTACCCTCGTCATGTTCACTGTCTCAGACAACCTCTTACCCTCGTCATGTTCACTGTCTCAGACAACCTCTTACCCTCGTCATGTTCACTGTCTCAGACAACCTCTTACCCTCGTCATGTTCACTGTCTCAGACAACCTCTTACCCTCGTCATGTTCACTGTGTCTCAGACCTCTTACCCTCGTCATGTTCACTGTCTCAGACAACCTCTTACCCTCGTCATGTTCACTGTCTCAGACAACCTCTTACCCTCGTCATGTTCACTGTGTCTCAGACAACCTCTTACCCTAGTCATGTTCACTGTCTCAGACCTCTTACCCTCGTCATGTTCACTGTGTCTCAGACCTCTTACCCTCGTCATGTTCACTGTGTCTCAGACAACCTCTTACCCTAGTCATGTTCACTGTGTCTCAGACAACCTCTTACCCTCGTCATGTTTACTGTGTCTCAGACAACCTCTTACCCTCGTCATGTTCACTGTGTCTCAGACCTCTTACCCTCGTCATGTTCACTGTCTCAGACAACCTCTTACCCTAGTCATGTTCACTGTCTCAGACAACCTCTTACCCTCGTCATGTTCACTGTGTCAGACAACCTCTTACCCTAGTCATGTTCACTATGTCTCAGACAACCTCTTACCCTCGTCATGTTCACTGTGTCTCAGACAACCTCTTACCCTAGTCATGTTCACTGTCTCAGACCTCTTACCCTCGTCATGTTCACTGTGTCTCAGACCTCTTACCCTCGTCATGTTCACTGTGTCTCAGACAACCTCTTACCCTAGTCATGTTCACTGTGTCTCAGACAACCTCTTACCCTAGTCATGTTCACTGTGTCTCAGACAACCTCTTACCCTCGTCATGTTCACTGTGTCTCAGACAACCTCTTACCCTAGTCATGTTCACTGTGTCTCAGACAACCTCTTACCCTCGTCATGTTCACTGTGTCTCAGACAACCTCTTACCCTCGTCATGTTCACTATGGTCTCAGACAACCTCTTACCCTCGTCATGTTCACTGTGTCTCAGACAACCTCTTACCCTCGTCATGTTCACTATGGTCTCAGACAACCTCTTACCCTCGTCATGTTCACTATGTCTCAGACAACCTCTTACCCTCGTCATGTTCACTGTCTCAGACAACCTCTTACCCTCGTCATGTTCACTGTGTCTCAGACCTCTTACCCTCGTCATGTTCACTGTGTCTCAGACAACCTCTTACCCTCGTCATGTTCACTGTCTCAGACAACCTCTTACCCTCGTCATGTTCACTGTCTCAGACAACCTCTTACCCTCGTCATGTTCACTGTCTCAGACAACCTCTTACCCTAGTCATGTTCACTATGTCTCAGACAACCTCTTACCCTCGTCATGTTCACTATGTCTCAGACAACCTCTTACCCTCGTCATGTTCACTGTGTCTCAGACAACCTCTTACCCTAGTCATGTTCACTGTGTCTCAGACCTCTTACCCTAGTCATGTTCACTGTCTCAGACAACCTCTTACCCTCGTCATGTTCACTATGTCTCAGACAACCTCTTACCCTCGTCACGTTCACTGTCTCAGACAACCTCTTACCCTAGTCATGTTCACTATGTCTCAGACAACCTCTTACCCTCGTCATGTTCACTGTCTCAGACAACCTCTTACCCTCGTCATGTTCACTGTGTCTCAGACAACCTCTTACCCTCGTCATGTTCACTATGTCTCAGACAACCTCTTACCCTCGTCATGTTCACTATGTCTCAGACAACCTCTTACCCTCGTCATGTTCACTATGTCTCAGACAACCTCTTACCCTCGTCATGTTCACTGTCTCAGACAACCTCTTACCCTCGTCATGTTCACTGTCTCAGACAACCTCTTACCCTCGTCATGTTCACTGTCTCAGACAACCTCTTACCCTCGTCATGTTCACTATGTCTCAGACAACCTCTTACCCTCGTCATGTTCACTGTCTCAGACAACCTCTTACCCTCGTCATGTTCACTATGTCTCAGACAACCTCTTACCCTCGTCATGTTCACTGTGTCTCAGACAACCTCTTACCCTCGTCATGTTCACTATGTCTCAGACAACCTCTTACCCTCGTCATGTTCACTGTCTCAGACAACCTCTTACCCTCGTCATGTTCACTATGTCTCAGACAACCTCTTACCCTCGTCATGTTCACTATGTCTCAGACAACCTCTTACCCTCGTCATGTTCACTATGTCTCAGACAACCTCTTACCCTCGTCATGTTCACTGTGTCTCAGACAACCTCTTACCCTCGTCATGTTCACTATGTCTCAGACAACCTCTTACCCTCGTCATGTTCACTGTCTCAGACAACCTCTTACCCTCGTCATGTTCACTGTCTCAGACAACCTCTTACCCTCGTCATGTTCACTGTCTCAGACAACCTCTTACCCTCGTCATGTTCACTGTCTCAGACAACCTCTTACCCTCGTCATGTTCACTGTGTCTCAGACCTCTTACCCTCGTCATGTTCACTGTGTCTCAGACAACCTCTTACCCTCGTCATGTTCACTGTCTCAGACAACCTCTTACCCTCGTCATGTTCACTGTGTCTCAGACAACCTCTTACCCTAGTCATGTTCACTGTCTCAGACCTCTTACCCTCGTCATGTTCACTGTGTCTCAGACAACCTCTTACCCTCGTCATGTTTACTGTGTCTCAGACAACCTCTTACCCTCGTCATGTTCACTGTGTCTCAGACCTCTTACCCTCGTCATGTTCACTGTCTCAGACAACCTCTTACCCTAGTCATGTTCACTGTCTCAGACAACCTCTTACCCTCGTCATGTTCACTGTGTCAGACAACCTCTTACCCTAGTCATGTTCACTATGTCTCAGACAACCTCTTACCCTCGTCATGTTCACTGTGTCTCAGACAACCTCTTACCCTAGTCATGTTCACTGTCTCAGACCTCTTACCCTCGTCATGTTCACTGTGTCTCAGACCTCTTACCCTCGTCATGTTCACTGTGTCTCAGACAACCTCTTACCCTAGTCATGTTCACTGTGTCTCAGACAACCTCTTACCCTAGTCATGTTCACTGTGTCTCAGACAACCTCTTACCCTCGTCATGTTCACTGTGTCTCAGACAACCTCTTACCCTCGTCATGTTCACTATGGTCTCAGACAACCTCTTACCCTCGCCATGTTCACTGTGTCTCAGACAACCTCTTACCCTCGTCATGTTCACTATGGTCTCAGACAACCTCTTACCCTCGTCATGTTCACTATGTCTCAGACAACCTCTTACCCTCGTCATGTTCACTGTCTCAGACAACCTCTTACCCTCGTCATGTTCACTGTCTCAGACAACCTCTTACCCTCGTCATGTTCACTATGTCTCAGACAACCTCTTACCCTAGTCATGTTCACTGTGTCTCAGACAACCTCTTACCCTCGTCATGTTCACTATGTCTCAGACCTCTTACCCTCGTCACAATGTAGTTGTGAAGGCTGTTGACGAAGTGCATCAGTTTGACCCTGAGCAGAAACATCCTGTGGATCTGCTGATTGATTGGCTCTTTAGGCTTCACCTCCTCTGGTGTCCCTTCCAACCGCTTAGCTGCTACTGTTAAATCTATAGGAGGAAACGATCCATCATTACCACCGGTGGTGCGGTCATGACGCTCAGAAATCCCTCGTGTTTAGAGAGAGAGAGAATCTTCGTATTTGACCTTTGTTGTTATATATTTGAAATGTATTTTATTGTGAAGCAGATGGATTACCAGGACGGGTACTCAGAGCACGCGCTGACAAGCTGGAAAGTGTCTTCACTGACATTTTCAACCTCTCCCTGTCCGAGTCTGTAATACCAACATGTTTCAGGCAGACCACCATAGTCCATGTGCCCAAGAACGCCAAGGTAACCTGCCGTAATGACCATCGCCCCGTAGCACTAACGTCTGTAGCCATGAAATGCTTTGAAAGGTCATGGTTCACGTCAACACCAGCATCCCAGAAAACCTGCACCCCCTCCACACATACTGTTTGTTACCATGTGATTTTTAGTCCAAATTAACGGTTTTCTAATAGAGTCCAGTTGCTTACAAAAGGACTTGTTCAGAAATATAGGAACGTTCTGGAATAGATATCTGTTGGAGAAGGAAAACCATCATGATGGCATTAACTCTTCCCGGTAGAGGAGTGTCTTCAGAACTGTATGTTAGCTTTGAATTTATCTGAGGGGGGAAATTAGCTTTAAATACGGAACAGTACAGTTTTGTAATTTTCAATTCCCAGGTAGGTAAACTTTTCTAAGGTCATCTTTAAAACAGAAGATGTTCTAGTCAAGAAGGGTCCTGTTTTTGAACGGGCATCAATTCACCCTAACCCCTAACCCCTAACCCCCTAACCCAACCCCTAACCCTGACCCTAACCCCCCCTGACCCTGACCCCTAACCCCAACCCCTAACCCAACCCCTAACCCAACCCTAACCCCAACCCTAACCCTAACTCAATTCACCCTAACCCCAACCCCTAACCCTAACCTAACCCCAACCCCTAACCCAACCCTAACCCAATTCACCCTAACCCAGACCCCAACCCCTAAACCTAAACCCTCACCCCTAAACCCTAACCCTGACCCCTTAACCCCTAACCCCTAACCCAATTCACTATTCCAAATCATTATGTGTTGTTATATGTTTCCTCCTTGTGTCCATGTCAATAAAGTTTATAGAATTGAGATTCGAAGTGAGAGAAAGACAAGGAGAGAGACAGAGGGGGAGAGCGAGACAGCGGGGGGGATTGAGAAGAGAGGGGGGAGAGAGAAGAGAGAGAGAGAAGAGAGAGAGAGAGAAGAGCGAGAGGGGGGAGAGAGAGAAGAGAGAGAGGCAGAGAGAGAGAGACAGAGAGAGACAGAGAGAGTCAGAGAGAGACAGAGAGAGACAGAGAGAGAGACAGAGAGAGGCAGAGAGAGAGAGACAGAGAGAGACAGAGAGAGACAGAGAGTCAGAGAGAGACAGAGAGAGAGACAGAGAGAGAGACAGAGAGAGAGAGAGAGACAGAGAGACAGAGACAGAGAGACAGAGACAGAGAGACAGAGACAGAGAGAGAGAGACAGAGACAGAGACAGAGAGACAGAGACAGAGAGACAGAGAGACAGAGACAGAGTCATACTAGACCTACCACTGAATGCCAGCGTGTCCAGACTGTATTTGGCCCATTTGATCTGCAGCAACAGCAGGAACACCTGGTTGTAGATCCTCTGACACTCTGAGCTGACCACGATGTCAACAGGCCAGGGCACCTTCAGGACAACACACAGGAGAAATATAGAATTAATGGCACTCTGAGCTGACCACGATGTCAACAGGCCAGGGCACCTTCAGGACAACACACAGGAGAAATATAGAATTAATCCCAAATGGCACTCTGTTGAGTGCACTAAGTCCCATATTCCTCGGTTTTCTGATACCTACAAATGGTCAAATTAACTTGAAAATAGGGATTTGGACCAGGGCCCATGAGTAGTGCACTATACAGGGAATAGGGTGCCGTTTGGGGAGGTAACCTAGTCACATTTCATCGACTGCGGAGTAAAAGTATAGTGTGGCTGCTGAGTAGTGCACTATATAGGGAATAGGGTGCTGTTTGGGGAAGTACACTGCAGAGTATAGTGTGGCTGCTGAGTCATCTTTCCCCTGACCTTTCACCCCGGACTAAAGATCCAGAAGCTTCTGTACACCGTCTCTGCTCTACTCGTGGAGAACAGGCTGCTCTGGCCAATGAACGGTGCTCCTTTTAACCAAGTCAGATCACATAACGATCGTGTTCTACATAACAGAACCCAATATAATAGCATTGTATAACGTTACGTTATCGTGTAGCCGAAACTCCACAGCGCGAGATACTAGGCAAGTGTATCTTTAAAATGGCGTGAAATACTTGTATGTTTGAGGAATTTAAATTATGGGATTTCTGTTGTTTTGAATTTGGCGCCCTGCAGTTTCACTGGCTGTTGACGAGGTGAGACGTTACCGTCCCACATACCCTAGAGAGGTTAACCAACAATGCAGTTTAAAGAAAATACCCCAACAAAAAAAATTGGGAAAATACATTTTAAACTGTAAAACTTTCCCGAATGACAGTGAGAAACGTGAAGGGAAGGAGACCGCAGAAACGTGAAGGGAAGGAGACCGCAGAAACGTGAAGGGAAGGAGACCGCAGAAACGTGAAGGGAAGGAGACCGCAGAAACGTGAAGGGAAGGAGACCGCAGAAACGTGAAGGACACCGCAGAAACGTGAAGGACACCACAGAAACGTGAAGGACACCGCAGAAACGGGAAGGACACCACAGAAACGTGAAGGACACCACAGAAACGTGAAGGACACCACAGAAACGTGAAGGACACCGCAGAAACGTGAAGGACACCGCAGAAACGTGAAGGACACCGCAGAAACGTGAAGGACACCACAGAAACGTGAAGGACACCACAGAAACGTGAAGGACACCGCAGAAACGTGAAGGACACCGCAGAAACGTGAAGGACACCGCAGAAACGCGAAGGACACCGCAGAAACGTGAAGGACACCACAGAAACGTGAAGGACACCGCAGAAACGTGAAGGACACCACAGAAACGTGAAGGACACCACAGAAACGCGAAACCCACCGCAGAAACGTGAAGGACACCGCAGAAACGTGAAGGACACCGCAGAAACGTGAAGAGAAGGACACCGCAGAAACGCGAAGGGAAGGACACCACAGAAACGCGAAGGACACCGCAGAAACGGGAAGGACACCACAGAAACGTGAAGGACACCACAGAAACGTGAAGGACACCGCAGAAACGCGAAGGACACCACAGAAACGCGAAGGACACCACAGAAACGTGAAGGGAAGGACACCACAGAAACGCGAAGGACACCACAGAAACGTGAAGGGAAGGACACCACAGAAACGTGAAGGACACCGCAGAAACGTGTGTGTAAAGTAGAGGTAAAGAAACACAGAACATGATCCGCACATTGCGAAGAAGCTTCGGGACCTTAAATCCAGCCAACATGTTATCAGTAATGTGGATAAGGTTGGTAGGAGACTCACCTTGTAACTGAGGGTCAAACCATCCAGATTATTAATAGGCTGTTTCTTTCTGACTGGGTCTATCGTCTCCAGGAAGATGGACAACCTGGAAAACATACATATTTCATTTACTTTATTGTGACAATAAATTCAATCCCATCAAAATGGAAAAAACATCACAACTATTAGCCTACCATGTACATCCTGTGTCATTAGTTAGCCTATCAACTCAATGAAATCTCTCAAAACCATAGCAAACCCTAACCAATGACAGCCCAGTCAGTGTGGGGTGTAACCAATGACAGCCCAGTCAGTGTGGGGTGTAACCAATGACAGCCCAGTCAGTGTGGGGTGTAACCAATGACAGCCCAGTCAGTGTGGGGTGTAACCAATGAGAGCCCAGTCAGTGTGGGGTGTAACCAATGAGAGCCCAGTCAGTGTGGGGTGTAACCAATGACAGCCCAGTCAGTGTGGGGTGTAACCAATGACAGCCCAGTCAGTGTGGGGTGTAACCAATGACAGCCCAGTCAGTGTTGGGGTGTAACCAATGACAGCCCAGTCAGTGTGGGGTGTAACCAATGAGAGCCCAGTCAGTGTGGGGTGTAACCAATGACAGCCCAGTCAGTGTGGGGTGTAACCAATGAGGGCCCAGTCAGTGTGGGGTGTAACCAATGAGAGCCCAGTCAGTGTGGGGTGTAACCAATGAGAGCCCAGTCAGTGTGGGGTGTAACCAATGAGAGCCCAGTCAGTGTGGGGTGTAACCAATGAGAGCCCAGTCAGTGTGGGGTGTAACCAATGAGAGCCCAGTGTGGGGTGTAACCAATGAGAGCCCAGTGTGGGGTGTAACCAATGAGAGCCCAGTGTGGGGTGTAACCAATGAGAGCCCAGTGTGGGGTGTAACCAATGAGAGCCCAGTGTGGGGTGTAACCAATGAGAGCCCAGTGTGGGGTGTAACCAATGAGAGCCCAGCGTGGGGTGTAACCAATGACAGCCCAGTCAGTGTGGGGTGTAACCAATGACAGCCCAGTCAGTGTTGGGGTGTAACCAATGAGAGCCCAGTGTGGGGTGTAACCAATGACAGTCCAGTCAGTGTTGGGGTGTAACCAATGAGAGCCCAGCGTGGGGTGGTGTAGTACCTGCTACTGTCCTCTGGGCACCGCTGTCCCACAGCTTCCTGCAGTTGAACGTTGAGGAACGCCAGCTGCTGCCAGCTCTCCTTCTCCAGGACCTTATCAAAGATGGCTGTATAGAAGTCATACATGGTGTCCCCTGCCTCCAACAGGAAGTAGTTCCTCATGGCCTGGAGGTACTCCAGCAGTCTGGGGGTTAAAGGTCAGGGTTAGTACAGGGCCTATAACAGCTGTAGAAGTCATACTGGAGGTCCCAGCAGTCTGGGGGTTAAAGGTCAGGGTTAGAACAGGGCCTAGAAGTCATACTGGAGGTCCCAGCAGTCTGGGGGTTAAAGGTCAGGGTTAGTACAGGGCCTATAACAGCTGTAGAAGTCATACTGGAGCTCCCAGCAGTCTGGGGGTTAAAGGTCAGGGTTAGTACAGGGCCTATAACAGCTGTAGAAGTCTTACTGGAGGTCCCCAGCAGTCTGGGGGTTAAAGGTCAGGGTTGGTACAGGGCCTAGAAGTCATACTGGAGGTCCCCAGCAGTCTGGGGGTTAAAGGTCAGGGTTAGTACAGGGCCTAGAAGTCATACTGGAGGTCCCCAGCAGTCTGGGGGTTAAAGGTCAGGGTTAGTACAGGGCCTAGAAGTCATACTGGAGCTCCCAGCAGTCTGGGGGTTAAAGGTCAGGGTTAGTAGAGGGCCTATAACAGCTGTAGACGTCATACTGGAGGTCCCAGTAGTCTGGGGGTTAAAGGTCAGGGTTAGTACAGGGCCTATAACAGCTGTAGAAGTCATAGTGGAGGTCCCAGCAGTCTGGGGGTTAAAGGTCAGGGTTAGTACAGGGCCTGGGGGAGGGCCCAGGGACACCTGTGCTAGTCAGACCTACAGTACTGGGACAATTCATGAGTCCCAAATGATACAATACTCCCTATATAGTGCACTACTTTTGACCAAGGCCAATGGGGCTGTGGTGCACTATATAGGGCAGGGCCGTCCAACCCTCTTCCTGGTGATCTACTGTCCTGTAGGTTTTCAGTCCAACCCTCTTCCTGGAGATCTACTGTCCTGTAGGTTATCAGTCCAACCCTCTTCCTGGAGATCTACTGTCCTGTAGGTTATCAGTCCAACCCTCTTCCTGGGGATCTACTGTCCTGTAGGTTATCAGTCCAACCCTCTTCCTGGTGATCTACTGTCCTGTAGGTTATCAGTCCAACCCTCTTCCTGGAGATCTACTGTCCTGTAGGTTTTCAGTCCAACCCTCTTCCTGGAGATCTACTGTCCTGTAGGTTTTCAGACCAACCCTCTTCCTGGAGATCTACTGTCCTGTAGGTTTTCAGTCCAAACCTCTTCCTGGAGATCTACAGTCCTGTAGGTTATCAGTCCAACCCTCTTCCTGGAGATCTACTCTTCAGTCCAACCCTCTTCCTGGAGATCTACTGTCCTGTAGGTTTTCAGCCCAACCCTCTTCCTGGAGATCTACTGTCCTGTAGGTTATCAGTCCAACCCTCTTCCTGGAGATCTACTGTCCTGTAGGTTATCAGTCCAACCCTCTTCCTGGAGATCTACTGTCCTGTAGGTTATCAGTCCAACCCTCTTCCTGGAGATCTACTGTCCTGTAGGTTATCAGTCCAACCCTCTTCCTGGAGATCTACTGTCCTGTAGGTTTTCAGTCCAACCCTCTTCCTGGAGATCTACTGTCCTGTAGGTTATCAGTCCAACCCTCTTCCTGGAGATCTACTGTCCTGTAGGTTATCAGTCCAACCCTCTTCCTGGAGATCTACTGTCCTGTAGGTTATCAGTCCAACCCTCTTCCTGGAGATCTACTGTCCTGTAGGTTATCAGTCCAACCCTCTTCCTGGAGATCTACTGTCCTGTAGGTTATCAGTCCAACCCTCTTCCTGGAGATCTACTGTCCTGTAGGTTTTCAGTCCAACCCTCTTCCTGGAGATCTACTGTCCTGTAGGTTATCAGTCCAACCCTCTTCCTGGAGATCTACTGTCCTGTGGGTTTTCAGTCCAACCCTAATTTAGCTAGTTAAGGACTTGTTGAGCAGGTAATTAGTAGAATCAGGTGTGTTAAATTAGGGTTGGACTGAAAACCCACAGGACAGTAGATAGGAGGACTAGAGACATGAGACAGAGTAATGACTGACAGACACCTGGAGGACTAGAGACATGAGACAGAGTAATGACTGACAGACACCTGGAGGACTAGAGACATGAGACAGAGTAATGACTGACAGACACCTGGAGGACTAGAGACATGAGACAGAGTAATGACTGACAGACACCTGGAGGACTAGAGACATGAGACAGAGTAATGACTGACAGACACCTGGAGGACTAGAGACATGAGACAGAGTAATGACTGACAGACACCTGGAGGACTAGAGACATGAGACAGAGTAATGACTGACAGACACCTGGAGGACTAGAGACATGAGACAGAGTAATGACTGACAGACACCTGGAGGACTAGAGACATGAGACAGAGTAATGACTGACGGACACCTGGAGGACTAGAGACATGAGACAGAGTAATGACTGACGGACACCTGGAGGACTAGAGACATGAGACAGAGTAATGACTGACAGACACCTGGAGGACTAGAGACATGAGACAGAGTAATGACTGACAGACACCTGGAGGACTAGAGACATGAGACAGAGTAATGACTGACAGACACCTGGAGGACTAGAGACATGAGACAGAGTAATGACTGACAGACACCTGGAGGACTAGAGACATGAGACAGAGTAATGACTGACAGACACCTGGAGGACTAGAGACATGAGACAGAGTAATGACTGACAGACACCTGGAGGACTAGAGACATGAGACAGAGTAATGACTGACAGACACCTGGAGGACTAGAGACATGAGACAGAGTAATGACTGACAGACACCTGGAGGACTAGAGACATGAGACAGAGTAATGACTGACAGACACCTGGAGGACTAGAGACATGAGACAGAGTAATGACAGACGTATCAACTTTACCTGTAGTCCTTCTTCAGGGTGGTCATGAGGTTGCCACAGCATTCGATGTACCTCTTCTGGATGTGCGGGTAGAGGCAGGAGCGCAGCGTCAGCTCAAATGTCTGACACGTCACCGACTCAGACGAACGGTCCACGATCACGTCACCGCCCGAGAACCTCTCGTGGAAGTCACTCTGCTCCAGGTACAGCCTGGAGGGGAGGTTGGGGAGTAGGAGTTACCAGAGCTGGGGTTCTCTTTCTGGAGCCACCAAACAAGATAAAACTTTACATTATCAAGATATTCTAATTCAATGATAGTTTTTCCACTAATTGGTCTTTGGAACAACTTTTATTTATTTATTTTATATTTCATCTTTATTTAACCAGGTAGGCCAGTTGAGAACAAGTTCTCATTTACAACTGCGACCTGGCCAAGATAAAGCAAAGCAGTGCACCACAAACAACAACACAGAGTTACACAAACAAACGAACAGTCAATAACAATAAAAGAAAAGAAAAATAGAAAGATCTATATACTAAATAAATAATAATAAATGTAGAAGAGTAGGGAGGAAGGCAATAAATAGGCCCTAGAGGTGAAATAATTACAATTTAGCATTAACACTGGAGTGATATATGTACAGATGATGATATGCAAGTAGAGATACTGGGGTGCAAAAGAGCAGAAAAGTAAATAAAAACAATATGGGGATGAGGTAGCTGGGTGTGCTATTTACAGATGGGCTATGTACAGCTGCAGCGATCGGTAAGCTGCTCAGATAGCTGATGCTTAGAGTTAGTGAGGGAGATATGAGTCTCCAGCTTCAGTGATGTGCAATTCGTTCCAGTCATTGGCAGCAGAGAACTGGAAGGAAAGGCGGCTGAAAGAGGTGTTGGCTTTGGGGATGACCAGTGAGATATACCTGCTGGAGCGCGTGCTACGGGTGGGTGCTGCTATGGTGAGCAGTGAGCTGAGATAAGGCGGGGCTTTACCTAGCAAAGACTTAGATGACCTGAAGCCAGTGAATTTGACGACGAATATGTAGCGAGGGCCAGCCAACGAGAGCATACAGGTCGCAGTGGTGGGTAATATATGGGGCTTTGGTGACAAAACGGATGGCACTGTGATAGACTGCATCCAGTTTGCTGAGTAGACTGTTGGAGGCTATTCTGTAAATGACAGTCAGTTTTACGAGGCTAAGGTTTAGTAGCATGAGTGAAGGATGCTTTGTTGCGAAATAGGAAGCCGATTCTAGATTTAATTTTGGATTGGAGATGCTTGATGTGAGTCTGGAAGGAGAGTTTACAGTCTAACCAGACACCTAGGTATTTGTAGTTGTCCACATATTCTAAGTCAGAATCGTCCAGAGTAGTGATGCTAGTCGGGCAAGCAGGTGCAGGTAGCGATCGTTTGAAGAGCATGCATTTAGTTTTACTAGCATTTAAAAGCAGTTGGAGGCCACGGAAGGAGAGTTGTATGGCGTTGAAGCTCGTTTGGAGGTTTGTTAGCACAGTGTCCAAAGAAGGGCCAGATGTATACAGAATGGTGTCGTCTGCATAGAGGTGGATCAGAGACTCACCAGCAGCAAGAGCGACATCATTGATATATACGGGGAAAAGAGTCGTCCCAAGAATTGAACCCTGTGGCTCCCCCATAGAGACTGCCAGAGGTCTGGATAACAGGCCCTCCGATTTGACACACTGAACTCTATCTGAGAAGTAGTTGGTGAACCAGGCGAGGCAGTCATTTGAGAAGCCAAGGCTATTGAGTCTGCCGATAAGAATATGGTGATTGACAGAGTCGAAAGCCTTGGCCAGGTCGATGAAGACGGCTGCACAGTACTGTCTTTTATCGATGGTGGTTATGATATCGTTTAGGACCTTGAGCGTGGCTGAGGTGCACCCGTGACCAGCTCGGAAACCGGATTGCATAGTGGAGAAGGTACGGTGGGATTCGAAATAGTCAGTGAACTGTTTATTAACGTGGCTTTTAAAGATTGAAGAAAGGCAGGACAGGATGGATATAGGTCTATAAAAGTTTGGGTCTAGAGTGTCTCCCCCTTTGAAGAGAGGGATGACCGCGGCAGCTTACCAATCTTTAGGGATCTCAGATGATACGAAAGAGAGGTTGAACAGGCTACTAATAGGGGTTGCAACAACTTCGGCGGATACTTTTAGAAAGAGAGGGTCCAGATTGTCTAGCCCAACTGATTTGTAGGGATCCAGAATTTGCAGTTCTTTCAGAATATCAGCTGTCTGGATTTGGAGAAGCAGGGGAGGAGAAGCAGGGGAGGAGAAGCAGGGGAGGAGAAGCAGGGGAGGAGAAGCAGGGGACGGGGGGATGGGCAAGTTGCTGCAGGGGGTGTTGAAATGTTGACCGGGGTAGCCAGGTGGAAAGCATGGCCAGCCGTGGAAAAATGCTTATTGAAATTCTCAATTATCATGGATTTATCAGTGGTGACAGTGTTTCCTAGCTTCAGTGCAGTGGGCAGTTGGGAGGAGGTGCTCTTATTCTCCATGGACTTCATAGTGTCCCAAAACTTTTTGGAATTAGTGCTACAGGATGCAAATTTCTGTTTGAAAAAGCTAGCCTTTGCTTTCCTAACTGACTGAGTATATTGGTTCCTGACTTCCCTGAAAAGTTGCATATCGCGGGGGCTATTAGATGCTAATGCAGTATGCCACAGGATGTTTTTGTGCTGGTCAAGGGCAGTCAAGTCTGGGGTGAACCAAGGACTATATCTGTTCTTAGTTCTACGTTTTTTTGAAAGGGGCATGCTTATTGAAGATGGAGAGGAACGCACTTTTGAAGAGCAGCCAGGCATCCTCTACTGACGGGATGAGGTCAATATCCTTCCAGGATATTATCTAAGAGGGTGCCCATGGTTACGGATTTAGGGTTGTACCTGGTAGGTTCCTTGATGATTTGTGTCAGATTGAGGGCATCAAGCTTAGATTGTAGGACAGCCGGGGTGTTAAGCATCTCCCAGTTTAGGTCACCTAACAGTATGAGCTCTGAAGGTAGATGGGGGGGGGGGGGGGGGGGGCAATCAATTCACATATGGTGTCCAGGGCACAGCTGGGGGCTGAAGGGGGTCTATAACAAGCGGCAAAGGCGAGAGACTTGTTTCTGGAAAGATGGATTTTTAAAAGTAGAAGCTCGAATTGTTTGGGCACAGACCTGGATAGTAATACAGAACTCTGCAGGCTCTCTCTGCAGTAGATTGCAACTCCGCCCCCTTTTGCAACTCCGCCCCCTTTGGCAGTTCTATCTTGTCGGAAGACGTTATAGTTAGCGATGGATATTTCAGGATTTTTGGTGGCCTTCCTAAGCCAGGATTCAGACACGGCTAGAACATGCGGGTCGGCAGAGTGTGCTAAAGCAGTGAATAAAACAAACTTAGGGAGAAGGCTTCTAATGTTAACATGCATGAAAGCAATGCTTTTACGGTTACAGAAGTCAACAAATGAGAGCGCCTGGGGAATGGGAGTGATGCTGGGGGCTGCAGGACCTGGGTTAAGCTCTACATCACCAGAGGAACAGAGGAGGAGTAGGATAAGGGTACGGCTAAAGGCTAAAAGAACTGGTCGTCTAGTGCGTTCGGAACAGAGAGTAAAGGAGCAGGTTTCTGGGCGCGGAAGAATAGATTCAAGGTATAATGTACAGACCAAGGGTATGGTAGGATGTGAATACAGTGGAGGTAAACCATTGAGTGACGATGAGAGGTTTTGCCTCTAGAGGCACCATTTAAGCCAGTTGAGGTCACCTCATGTGTGGGGGGTGGAACAAAAGGGCTAGCTAAGGCATATTGAGCAGGGCTGGAGGCTCTACAGTGAAATAAGACAAAAATCACTAACCAAAACAGAAATAGACAAGGCATATTGACTTTAGGGAGAGGCATGTGTAGCCGAGTGGTCATAGGGTCCAGTGAGTACCTAGGTGAGCTGGAGGCACGGCGATTCAGACAACTAGCAGGCAGGGGCTAGCAGATGGGCCTCAGGAGGATGTCGCAACAGGAGAGTCTGTTGAAACCCCCTCAGACGGTTACGTCAGCAGACCAATCTTGATGGATCGGCGGGGCTCCGTGTCGGCAGCAAAGGGTCCAGGCCAATTGGCAAAAGAGGTAATTGAAGCCCAGGGGTTGCTTGATGGAATCTCTTCGGCTAGCCGGGAGATGGGCCTAGTTCGAAGCCAGCTCCAGGCTAACTACTAGCTAGTAGCTAGTTAGCTGGCTAGCTTCTGAAGGGGGTTCCGGTTCAAAAGTGTAAAAATAGCAGATTCATACCACATTGGGTGAGGCGGGTTGCAGGAGAGTATGTTCAGTCCGTAGATGGAAAATGAGAAAAAAAAGAAAAACGATTTATACAAGGGACGGGACAAGCCAATCAAAACAGACATCCCCACTGCTACACCATCTTGGATATTTTTGTCCCTACCCCACTCCGCCTCGGTCCCTACCCCGCTCCGCCTCGGTCCTAGTGTACTCTCTTCCACTCACCTGGCGAAGTTGATGGCCAGTAGAGGGTCATGTATGTCGTCCATCTGTAGATGCTGAGCTACAATCGACTGCATCTTGATCAGGCTCTGCTTTGTGGCCTGTTGCTCGGTGACCGTATCCGCGGGGGAGTCGTCCCGGCAACGGAGGCGGGACTGAACAGACTCCAGGAAAAGAGTGTACAAGCTCTTCCTTTCTGCATCTACAACATATAGAGAACATTAGGAATCCAAGCAGTAAGCATCTAAAACACATAGAGAACATTAGGAATCCAAGCAGTAAGCATCTACAACATATAGAGAACATTAGGAACCCAAGCAGTAAGCATCTACAACATATAGAGAACATTAGGAACCCAAGCAGTAAGCATCTACAACATACAGAGAATATTAGGAATCCAAGCAGTAAGCATCTAAAACACACAGAGAACATTAGGAACCCAAGCAGTAAGCAGGTGTTTTGTACCATATGGCCATACTTCGCTTGATTATAGCTCAAGGCTCAGGGATGAGATAGGAACACAATCTTACGGTTCCATAATAATGTATATTCTGAAAAACACAAACCGTTTGCTCTCGGTAGTTGAGCAAATAACCCGGCATAAGCAGTACTCAAACTCCCCTGTCTCCCATCTCAAACACATCTCTCTGTACCACACTCTGCACTAGAAACACTAGCCTGGTGACTAATTACAGACCAGCAACAGACCAGCTAAAGGTGAACTACAGACCAGCAACAGACCAGCTAAAGGTGAACTACAGACCAGCAACAGACCAGCTAAAGGTGAACTACAGACCAGCAACAGACCAGCTAAAGATGAACTACAGACCAGCAACAGACCAGCTAAAGGTGAACTACAGACCAGCAACAGACCAGCTAAAGATGAACTACAACCAGCAACAGAACAGCTAAAGATGAACTACAGACCAGCAACAGACCAGCTAAAGATGAACTACAGACCAGCAACGGACCAGCTAAAGATGAACTACAACCAGCAACAGACCAGCTAAAGATGAACTACAGACCAGCAACAGACCAGCTAAAGATGAACTACAGACCAACAACAGACCAGCTAAAGATGAACTACAGACCAGCAACAGAACAGCTACAGATGAACTACAGACCAGCTAAAGGTGAACTACAGACCAGCAACAGACCAGCTACAGATGAACTACAGACCAGCTAAAGATGAACTACAGACCAGCTACAGACCAGCTAAAGGTGAACTACAGACCAGCAACAGAACAGCTACAGATGAATTACAGACCAGCAACAGACCAGCTACAGATGAACTACAGACCAGCTACAGATGAATTACAGACGAGCAACAGACGAGCTACAGATGAACTACAGACCAGCTACAGATGAACTACAGACCAACACTGACCTCTAGTGGAGCCATCGGTCTGCTCAGCCTCTTTACAGTCCAGGTTCTTGAGGAGTTGCATGCTCTTCCCAGCCATGATGATCTGTTTGAGGACCGGCTTGAGGAAGGAGACCATGGTGAGCTGAGACCGAGATCCCTGCTCCCCTCCGCTGCTCCCGCTGGCCGCGTCACTCAGCTTCTCCTCGCTCTCCACCGTCTCTGAGATACTGTACAAGGTGTAGGTGGCGTACCAGAAGTCTCTGTGATTCACTGGTACGTCCTTGTTCCTGGGTTGGGAGATACAGACAAGGTAGGGGTCAGGACCAAAGATGTATATATACACACTAGATGACTAATATAGGAGGCGCTGTGTAGAAGCCAACACGCCTCCATCTTGGCTCTCCCCCACTTTCTTAATGTCTACATTAATTTATACCATGTTAAATTATATTACAGACACCTTAATGCATACTGTACATTACACTATGTGAGTTCCATATAAAAATCATATCATTAAAACCACATTGAAAACTTGGTTGTTAAATTCAATTCAGATTTTGAATTTGGCATGACATCCTTGTATGTAGCAATGTCACATGGATATTTTCATTTTGAAAAAGCCTTTTCAGTGTTAAAATAGGTCTATTTTTATATTTTTTTTCAAGGATCAACAAACATATAATAAGTCTCTAAAATAGCACCCTATTCCCTGTAGTGCACTATTCCCTATGGGCTCTGGTCTACAGTAGTGCCCTATTCCCTATGGGCTGTGGTCTAAAGTAGTGCCCTATTCCCTATGGGCTCTGGTCTAAAGTAGTGCCCTATTCCCTATGGGCTCTGGTCTAAAGTAGTGCCCTATTCCCTATGGGCTGTGGTCTAAAGTAGTGCACTATTCCCTATGGGCTCTGGTCTAAAGTAGTGCACTACTCCCTATGGGCTCTGGTCTAAAGTAGTGCACGATTCCCTATGGGCTCTGGTCTAAAGTAGTGCACTATTCCCTATGGGCTCTGGTCTAAAGTGGTGCACTATTCCCTATGGGCTCTGGTCTAAAGTAGTGCACTATTCCCTATGGTCTCTGGTCTAAAGTAGTGCACTATGTAGGGAATAGGGTGCCATTTGGAAAACATGTTTAGTTCTAGTTGGCAGATGACACCCGACACTGTCATGTAAAGAGAGGCTTCATCAACGGCCCACGTACCCTGAGGGGTGCCTACGTACGTTCATGACGAGACGCTAGGCTTCATCAACGGCCCACGTACCCTGAGGGGTGCCTACGTACGTTCATGACGAGACGCTAGGCTTCATCAACGGCCCACGTACCCTGAGGAGTGCCTACGTACGTTCATGACGAGACGCTAGGCTTCATCAACGGCCCACGTACCCTGAGGGGTGCCTACGTACGTTCATGACGAGACGCTAGGCTTCATCAACGGCCCACGTACCCTGAGGGGTGCCTACGTACATTCATGACGAGACGCTAGGCTTCATCAACGGCCCACGTACCCTGAGGGGTGCCTACGTACGTTCATGACATGACGAGACGCTAGGCTTCATCAACGGCCCACGTACCCTGAGGGGTGCCTACGTACGTTCATGACGAGACGCTAGGCTTCATCAACGGCCCACGTACCCTGAGGGGTGCCTACGTACGTTCATGACGAGACGCTAGGCTTCATCAACGGCCCACGTACCCTGAGGGGTGCCTACGTACGTTCATGACGAGACGCTAGGCTTCATCAACGGCCCACGTACCCTGAGGGGTGCCTACGTACGTTCATGACGAGACGCTAGGCTTCATCAACGGCCCACGTACCCTGAGGAGTGCCTACGTACGTTCATGACATGACGAGACGCTAGGCTTCATCAACGGCCCACGTTACTGCTACGCCATCTTGGAAAGATACGTACGTTCATGACATGTTGCTTGTTCCATACCTCTGAATAATGAACTCTTTAGCGGGGTCAAACAGGTGACCATGAACGATCCATTCATCCACTATCTCCAGGTACGGTCTGACTGTCTCTGTCCACAGAGAGAATAACAGAGCCACCTAGGTCAGAGGTCAGGGTCGTTAGACAGTTACACCTGGCTGTTCGGAGTCCATTAACTCTCACTCAAAGCTATGCACCAAACAAAACACACTCACAGACGCGGTCACAGACACGGTCACAGACACGGTCACGGTCACGGTCACGGTCACGGTCACGGACACGGTCACGGACACGGTCACGGACACGGTCACGGACACGGACACGGTCACGGTCACGGTCACGGCCACGGTCACGGACACGGTCACGGACACGGCCACGGTCACGGTCACGGACACGGTCACGGACACGGTCACGGACACGGTCACGGACACGGTCACGGACACGGTCACGGACACGGTCACGGTCACAATCACGGTCACAGTCACGGTCACAGACACGGTCACAGACACGGTCACAGACACGGTCACAGACACGGTCACAGACACGGTCACAGACACGGTCACAGACACGGTCACGGTCACAGTCACGGTCACAGTCACGGTCACAGTCACGGTCACGGTCACGGTCACGGTCACGGTCACGGTCACGGTCACAGTCACAGTCACGGTCACGGTCACGGTCACGGTCACAGTCACGGTCACAGTCACGGTCACAGTCACGGTCACAGTCACGGTCACAGTCACGGTCACAGACACGGTCACAGACACGGTCACAGACACGGTCACAGACACGGTCACAGACACGGTCACAGACACGGTCACAGACACAGACACGGTCACGGTCACAGACACGGACACGGTCACAGACACGGTCACAGACACGGTCACAGACACGGTCACAGACACGGTCACAGACACGGTCACGGTCACGGTCACGGTCACGGTCACAGTCACGGTCAGAGTCACGGTCACAGTCACGGTCACAGACACGGTCACAGACACGGTCACAGACACGGTCACGGACACGGTCACAGACACGGTCACGGACACGGTCACAGACACGGTCACGGACACGGTTACGGACACAGTCACGGTCACAGTCACGGTCACGGTCACAGTCACGGTCACGGTCACGGTCACAGACACGGACACGGTCACAGACACGGTCACAGACACGGTCACAGACACGGTCACAGACACGGTCACAGACACGGTCACAGACACGGTCACGGTCACAGTCACGGTCACAGTCACGGTCACGGCCACGGTCACGGTCACGGTCACGGACACGGTCACGGACACGGTTACGGACACGGTCACGGCCACGGTCACGGTCACGGTCACGGTCACAGACACGGTCACAGACACGGTCACAGACACGGTCACAGACACGGTCACAGACACGGTCACAGTCACGGTCACGGTCACGGTCACGGTCACGGTCACAGTCACGGTCACGGTCACGGTCACAGTCACGGTCACGGTCACGGTCACAGTCACGGTCACAGTCACAGTCACAGTCACGGTCACAGTCACAGTCACAGTCACGTTCACAGTCACGGTCACAGTCACGGTCACAGTCACGGTCACAGTCACGGTCACAGTCACGGTCACAGTCACGGTCACAGTCACGGTCACAGTCACGGTCACAGTCACGGTCACAGACACGGTCACAGTCACGGTCACAGACACGGTCACAGACACGGTCACAGACACGGTCACAGACACGATTACGGTCACAGACACGGTCACAGACACGGTCACAGACACGGTCACAGATGTAAACACAAACACTCACGGCCTGTTGGGATGCCTCTCCCACGCTGTCGTACTCTATGATAGCCTTGTAGAGTGTGTTGAGCAGGTGTGAGGCCCGCACCACGTTAGGGGTCTCAGGGGGGACCTCTGCCACACCCGTACAGAACACCTTGTGGAGCACCTTGATCTGGGCCAGGTGAGGGCTCAGTCTGTCCAGCACCCCCGCCAGGGTCACGGTCTCATCTAGAGGTTATAACAGGTTATAACAGGGTCACCGACTACGACATCTACAGAGGTTATAACAGGGTCACCGTCTCATTTAGAGGTTATAACAGGTTATAACAGGGTCACCGTCTCATCTAGAGGTTATAACAGGTTATAACAGGGTCACCGTCTCATCTACAGAGGTTATAACAGGGTCACCGTCTCAATTAGAGGTTATAACAGGTTATAACAGGGTCACCGTCTCATCTAGAGGTTACAACAGGTTATAACAGGGTCACCGTCTCATCTACAGAGGTTAGAACAGGTTATAACAGGGTCACCGTCTCATCTAGAGGTTATAACAGGGTCACCGTCTCATCTACAGAGGTTATAACAGGGTCACCGTCTCATCTAGACGTTATAACAGGGTCACCGTCTCATCTACAGAGGTTATAACAGTGTCACCGTCTCATCTAGAGGTTATAACAGGGTCACCGTCTCATCTACAGAGGTTATAACAGGGTCACCATCTCATCTAGAGGTTATAACAGGTTATAACAGGGTCACCGTCTCATCTAGAGGTTATAACAGGGTCACCGTCTCATCTAGAGGTTATAACAGGGTCACCGTCTCATCTAGAGGTTATAACAGGTTATAACAGGGTCACCGTCTCATCTAGAGGTTATAACAGGGTCACCGTCTCATCTAGAGGTTATAACAGGGTCACCATCTCATCTAGAGGTTATAACAGGTTATAACAGGGTCACCGTCTCATCTAGAGGTTAGAACAGGTTATAACAGGGTCACCGTCTCATCTAGAGGTTATAACAGGTTATAACAGGGTCACCATCTCATCTAGAGGTTAGAACAGGTTATAACAGGGTCACCGTCTCATCTAGAGGTTATAACAGGTTATAACAGGGTCACCATCTCATCTAGAGGTTATAACAGGTTATAACAGGGTCACCATCTCATCTAGAGGTTATAACAGGTTATAACAGGGTCACCATCTCATCTAGAGGTTATAACAGGTTATAACAGGGTCACCATCTCATCTAGAGGTTAGAACAGGTTATAACAGGGTCACCGTCTCATCTACAGAGGTTATAACAGGGTCACCGTCTCATCTAGAGGTTATAACAGGGTCACCGTCTCATCTAGAGGTTATAACAGGGTCACCGTCTCATCTAGAGGTTATAACAGGGTCACCGTCTCATCTAGATGTTATAACAGGGTCACCGTCTCATCTATACGTTATAACAGGGTCACCGTCTCATCTAGAGGTTATAACAGGGTCACCGTCTCATCTAGAGGTTATAACAGGGTCACCGTCTCATCTACAGAGGTTAGAACAGGTTATAACAGGGTCACCGTCTCATCTAGACGTTATAACAGGGTCACCGTCTCATCTAGAGGTTATAACAGGGTCACCGTCTCATCTACAGAGGTTATAACAGGGTCACCGTCTCATCTACAGAGGTTAGAACAGGTTATAACAGGGTCACCGTCTCATCTAGACGTTATAACAGGGTCACCGTCTCATCTAGAGGTTATAACAGGGTCACCGTCTCATCTAGAGGTTATAACAGGGTCACCGTCTCATCTAGAGGTTATAACAGGGTCGCCGTCTCATCTAGAGGTTATAACAGGTTATAACAGGGTCACAGTCTCATCTAGAGGTTATAACAGGGTCACCGTCTCATCTAGAGGTTATAACAGGTTATAACAGGGTCACCGTCTCATCTAGAGGTTATAACAGGGTCACCGTCTCATCTAGAGGTTATAACAGGGTCACCGTCTCATCTAGACGTTATAACAGGGTCACCGTCTCATCTAGAGGTTATAACAGGGTCGCCGTCTCATCTAGAGGTTATAACAGGTTATAACAGGGTCACAGTCTCATCTAGAGGTTATAACAGGGTCACCGTCTCATCTAGAGGTTATAACAGGTTATAACAGGGTCACCGTCTCATCTAGAGGTTATAACAGGGTCACCGTCTCATCTAGAGGTTATAACAGGGTCACCGTCTCATCTAGACGTTATAACAGGGTCACCGTCTCATCTAGACGTTATAACAGGGTCACCGTCTCATCTAGAGGTTAGAACAGGGTCACCGTCTCATCTAGACGTTATAACAGGGTCACCGTCTCATCTAGACGTTATAACAGGGTCACCGTCTCATCTAGAGGTTAGAACAGGGTCACCGTCTCATCTAGAGGTTAGAACAGGTTATAACAGTGTCACCGACTACGACATGGCAGTTAGCAGAACTTTGCAACTCTAATAACAGTATACATCAGATAAAAGCCACAGGATAAACTAATGAACGTATAACGACGAAAGGTAAACCTGCCTTTGTCTATGAGGTCTCTCTCTATGGTGGTGAGCTCCTGTTTGAAGGAGGTGAAGTATTTGTAGAGAGCCCAGACGAAAGCCTGGTACGTCCTGAAGGGAGGCTCGGTCCTCTGCTTAGAGGAGTAGGAGCCTGGAGGGCAGGGCTCCGTGTTGTGACCCGTTACCTCGTCTATAAAACTCTGCAGCCGGAACACTGCCTGGCCATAGACTGCTATGTGCTCCAACACCGACCGTAGGCAGTTCTAGCAGGGACAGAGACCGAGAGAGAGGAGAAAAAGAGAGAGGAGAAAAAGAGAGGAGAGGAGAGAGAGGAGAGAAGAGAGAGAGAGAGGAGAGAGAGAGGAGAGAGAGGAGAGAGAGGAGAGAGAGGATAAAAAGAGAGGAGAGAGAGAGAGAGAGGATAGGAGAGGAGAGGAGAGGAGAGGAGAGGAGAGGAGAGGAGAGGAGAGGAGAGGAGAGGAGAGGAGAGGAGAGGAGAGGAGAGGAGAGGAGAGGAGAGGAGAGGAGAGGAGAGGAGAGGAGAGAGAGGAGAGAGAGATGGGGTTAGACAGAGAACTCCAATGTTAGAGACCAATTTGTTCCAGATTGTTAATATGATTAGACTGTAGTCTTACGTTCGTCAGGTGAGTGACCACCACATCATTCCTGACCACCACTTTCCCATCCTGATGCTGGAATATAAAGTGTTTCTTCACCCCAGAGAGCAGCCTGGGGACAAACAATCATGGATCAATTACAGCCCTGGGGACAAACAATCATGGATCAATTACAGCCCTAAAAAGAGACTTTCCGGAAGACTTGCATCGTTTTTACCCAGTAGCTCTGAACGTAGCGCTCGAGAGCCACACCGGGAGTACGACATCATATCTGTGCAGCACGTCATTGGCTCCCTCTTTCTCTGCTGCGCGTGCATCTTGCCTACTGTCACTCAAATGGCGAGGAGCTGAAGCTCATTGGCTGGAACTCGCATTGCTAGGGGGCTGGCGTACGAGGGGAAAGCGGTACTGCACAGCTTACACAAAACAGTCACTTTCAAACTGAGTATTTCGTGGCTAATTGAGGTAAAACCGTAATTCCGCATGTATGAACTACACATTGATAGATCCAGCCCAAAAGCGTGAGGTTTTAAAAAATATATACTTAAGTAGAAGCTAAAGTTCTGGAGCCGGGGCTACACGCATTTGTGACTAAAAATAGATGGTGTACGAACTGCGATTGAAGTGCTGAACGATGAATTTTTAGACGCACACAGGCATAGAAGTATAATTTTACCTGCCAGTCCACTGCAGTGTGACGGTCCTTGTCTTTCCTGGCTATTTATATATTTATATAGTATTGTACAGACACCTGCTCCAAAGGGACTTCTCAAACATGGCAGAAAGCTAACACGAGATGATGCCCCATCACTTGATTCATTCAGCCACTTACTTAGCAACTTAAACATAAGGGGTCGTGTTAACACATTCTGCGTTAATTCAAGCAGGAAATAAAGGAAACGCATAACAAATATCTTGCCGAGTTTAGTAAACACAGATCTTAAAAAGCTTCTGAATGTAATTTCTGCTATCAAACTAATTTTGTGCTTCAGTAGCACTATAGAATCAAACAAGTTTATTTTATATAGCCCTTCGTACATCAACTAATATCTCAAAGTGCTGTACAGGCGATCTATCAGCAGACATCGCTCACTTTTTACTACAGTTGAAAGTCATTTTATTTTTAAACTTAGCAGCACAAGGCTCCTTGTAAAAAGAAACGGTCAAATGTTCTCTTCGCCCCAGGGCAAAATGTGTAGAAGTGCAGGAAATTAGTGTTGAATTTAAAATGGTGGCATTGGCCACGCCCACTAACACCCCTGACTTTGCCACCATTAGGGACCAGGGATTTTCCCCCACTATATAGACCATTCACCAGACCCCACTATATAGACCAATAGACCAATCACCAGACCCCACTATATAGACCAATCACCAGACCCCACTATATAGACCAATCACCAGACCCCACTATATAGACCATTCACCAGACCCCACTATATAGACCAATCACCAGACCCCACTTTATAGACCAATAGACCAATCACCAGACCCCACTATATAGACCAATAGACCAATCACCAGACCCCACTATATAGACCAATCACCAGACCCCACTATATAGACCAATCACCAGACCCCACTATATAGACCAATAGACCAATCACCAGACCCCACTATATAGACCAATCAACAGACCCCACTATATAGACCAATAGACCATTCACCAGACCCCACTATATAGACCAATCACCAGACCCCACTATATAGACCAATCACCAGACCCCACTATATAGACCAATCACCAGACCCCACTATATAGACCAATCACCAGACCCCACTATATAGACCGATAGACCAATCGCCAGACCCCACTATATAGACCAATCACCAGACCCCACTATATAGACCAATCACCAGACCCCACTATATAGACCAATAGACCAATTACCAGACCCCACTATATAGACCAATCACCAGACCCCACTATATAGACCAATCACCAGACCCCACTATATAGACCAATCACCAGACCCCACTATATAGACCAATCACCAGACCCCACTATATAGACCATTCACCAGACCCCACTATATAGACCAATAGACCAATCGCCAGACCCCACTATATAGACCAATCACCAGACCCCACTATATAGACCAATCACCAGACCCCACTATATAGACCAATAGACCAATTACCAGACCCCACTATATAGACCAATCACCAGACCCCACTATATAGACCAATCACCAGACCCCACTATATAGACCATTCACCAGACCCCACTATATAGACCAATAGACCAATCACCAGACCCCACTATATAGACCAATAGACCAATCACCAGACCCCACTATATAGACCAATCACCAGACCCCACTATATAGACCAATCACCAGACCCCACTATATAGACCAATCACCAGACCCCACTATATAGACCAATCACCAGACCCCACTATATAGACCAATCACCAGACCCCACTATATAGACCAATCACCAGACCCCACTATATAGACCAATCACCAGACCCCACTATATAGACCAATCACCAGACCCCACTATATAGACCAATAGACCAATCACCAGACCCCACTATATAGACCAATCACCAGACCCCACTATATAGACCAATCACCAGACCCCACTATATAGACCAATCACCAGACCCCACTATATAGACCAATCACCAGACCCCACTATATAGACCAATCACCAGACCCCACTATATAGACCAATCACCAGACCCCACTATATAGACCAATAGACCAATCACCAGACCCCACTATATAGACCAATCACCAGACCCCACTATATAGACCAATCACCAGACCCCACTATATAGACCAATCACCAGACCCCACTATATAGACCAATCACCAGACCCCACTATATAGACCAATCACCAGACCCTACTATATAGACCAATCACCAGACCCCACTATATAGACCAATCACCAGACCCCACTATATAGACCAATCACCAGACCCCACTATATAGACCATTCACCAGACCCCACTATATAGACCAATATCACCAGACCCCACTATATAGACCAATATCACCAGACCCCACTATATAGACCAATAGACCAATCCCCAGACCCCACTATATAGACCAATAGACCAATCACCAGACCCCACTATATAGACCGATAGACCATTCACCAGACCCCACTATATAGACCAATCACCAGACCCCACTATATAGACCAATAGACCATTCACCAGACCCCACTATATAGACCCCACTATATAGACCAATCACCAGACCCCACTATATAGACCAATAGACCAATCACCAGACCCCACTATATAGACCAATAGACCAATCACCAGACCCCACTATATAGACCAATCACCAGACCCCACTATATAGACCAATCACCAGACCTCACTATATAGACCAATCACCAGACCCCACTATATAGACCAATCACCAGACCCCACTATATAGACCAATCACCAGACCCCACTATATAGACCAATCACCAGTCCCCACTATATAGACCAATCACCAGACCCCACTATATAGACCAATAGACCAATCACCAGACCCCACTATATAGACCATTCACCAGACCCCACTATATAGACCAATCACCAGACCCCACTATATAGACCAATCACCAGACCCCACTATATAGACCAATCACCAGACCCCACTATATAGACCAATAGACCAATCACCAGACCCCACTATATAGACCAATCACCAGACCCCACTATATAGACCAATAGACCAATCACCAGACCCCACTATATAGACCAATCACCAGACCCCACTATATAGACCAATCACCAGACCCCACTATATAGACCAATAGACCATTCACCAGACCCCACTATATAGACCAATAGACCAATCACCAGACCCCACTATATAGACCAATCACCAGACCCCACTATATAGACCAATCACCAGACCCCACTATATAGACCAATAGACCAATCACCAGACCCCACTATATAGACCAATCACCAGACCCCACTATATAGACCCCACTATATAGACCAATCACCAGACCCCACTATATAGACCAATCACCAGACCCCACTATATAGACCAATCACCAGACCCCACTATATAGACCATTCACCAGACCCCACTATATAGACCAATCACCAGACCCCACTATATAGACCAATCACCAGACCCCACTATATAGACCAATCACCAGACCCCACTATATAGACCAATCACCAGACCCCACTATATAGACCAATCACCAGACCCCACTATATAGACCAATCACCAGACCCCACTATATAGACCAATCACCAGACCCCACTATATAGACCAATCACCAGACCCCACTATATAGACCAATCACCAGACCCCACTATATAGACCAATCACCAGACCCCACTATATAGACCCCACTATATAGACCAATCACCAGACCCCACTATATAGACGCCACTATATAGACCAATCACCAGACCCCACTATATAGACCAATAGACCAATCACCAGACCCCACTATATAGACCAATCACCAGACCCCACTATATAGACCAATCACCAGACCCCACTATATAGACCAATCACCAGACCCCACTATATAGACCAATAGACCAATCACCAGACCCCACTATATAGACCAATCACCAGACCCCACTATATAGACCAATCACCAGACCCCACTATATAGACCAATCACCAGACCCCACTATATAGACCAATCACCAGACCCCACTATATAGACCAATCACCAGACCCCACTATATAGACCAATAGACCAATCACCAGACCCCACTATATAGACCAATCACCAGACCCCACTATATAGACCAATAGACCAATCACCAGACCCCACTATATAGACCAATAGACCAATCACCAGACCCCACTATATAGACCAATCACCAGACCCCACTATATAGACCAATCACCAGACCCCACTATATAGACCAATCACCAGACCCCACTATATAGACCAATCACCAGACCCCACTATATAGACCAATAGACCATCACCAGACCCCACTATATAGACCAATCACCAGACCCCACTATATAGACCAATCACCAGACCCCACTATATAGACCAATCACCAGACCCCACTATATAGACCAATCACCAGACCCCACTATATAGACCAATCACCAGACCCCACTATATAGACCAATCACCAGACCCCACTATATAGACCAATAGACCAATCACCAGACCCCACTATATAGACCAATCACCAGACCCCACTATATAGACCAATCACCAGACCCCACTATATAGACCAATCACCAGACCCCACTATATAGACCAATCACCAGACCCCACTATATAGACCAATCACCAGACCCCACTATATAGACCAATCACCAGACCCCACTATATAGACCAATAGACCAATCACCAGACCCCACTATATAGACCAATCACCAGACCCCACTATATAGACCAATCACCAGACCCCACTATATAGACCAATCACCAGACCCCACTATATAGACCAATCACCAGACCCCACTATATAGACCAATCACCAGACCCCACTATATAGACCAATCACCAGACCCCACTATATAGACCAATCACCAGACCCCACTATATAGACCAATCACCAGACCCCACTATATAGACCAATCACCAGACCCCACTATATAGACCAATCACCAGACCCCACTATATAGACCAATCACCAGACCCCACTATATAGACCAATCACCAGACCCCACTATATAGACCAATCACCAGACCCCACTATATAGACCAATCACCAGACCCCACTATATAGACCAATCACCAGACCCCACTATATAGACCAATCACCAGACCCCACTATATAGACCAATCACCAGACCCCACTATATAGACCAATCACCAGACCCCACTATATAGACCAATCACCAGACCCCACTATATAGACCAATAGACCAATCACCAGACCCCACTATATAGACCAATCACCAGACCCCACTATATAGACCAATCACCAGACCCCACTATATAGACCAATCACCAGACCCCACTATATAGACCAATCACCAGACCCCACTATATAGACCAATCACCAGACCCCACTATATAGACCAATCACCAGACCCCACTATATAGACCAATCACCAGACCCCACTATATAGACCAATCACCAGACCCCACTATATAGACCAATCACCAGACCCCACTATATAGACCAATCACCAGACCCCACTATATAGACCAATCACCAGACCCCACTATATAGACCAATCACCAGACCCCACTATATAGACCAATCACCAGACCCCACTATATAGACCAATCACCAGACCCCACTATATAGACCAATAGACCAATCACCAGACCCCACTATATAGACCAATAGACCAATCACCAGACCCCACTATATAGACCGATAGACCATTCACCAGACCCCACTATATAGACCAATCACCAGACCCCACTATATAGACCAATAGACCATCACCAGACCCCACTATATAGACCCCACTATATAGACCAATCACCAGACCCCACTATATAGACCAATAGACCAATCACCAGACCCCACTATATAGACCAATAGACCAATCACCAGACCCCACTATATAGACCAATCACCAGACCCCACTATATAGACCAATCACCAGACCCCACTATATAGACCAATCACCAGACCCCACTATATAGACCAATCACCAGACCCCACTATATAGACCAATCACCAGACCCCACTATATAGACCAATCACCAGACCCCACTATATAGACCAATCACCAGACCCCACTATATAGACCAATAGACCAATCACCAGACCCCACTATATAGACCAATCACCAGACCCCACTATATAGACCAATCACCAGACCCCACTATATAGACCAATCACCAGACCCCACTATATAGACCAATAGACCAATCACCAGACCCCACTATATAGACCAATCACCAGACCCCACTATATAGACCAATAGACCAATCACCAGACCCCACTATATAGACCAATCACCAGACCCCACTATATAGACCAATCACCAGACCCCACTATATAGACCAATAGACCATTCACCAGACCCCACTATATAGACCAATAGACCAATCACCAGACCCCACTATATAGACCAATCACCAGACCCCACTATATAGACCAATCACCAGACCCCACTATATAGACCAATAGACCAATCACCAGACCCCACTATATAGACCAATCACCAGACCCCACTATATAGACCCCACTATATAGACCAATCACCAGACCCCACTATATAGACCAATCACCAGACCCCACTATATAGACCAATCACCAGACCCCACTATATAGACCAATCACCAGACCCCACTATATAGACCAATCACCAGACCCCACTATATAGACCAATCACCAGACCCCACTATATAGACCAATAGACCAATCACCAGACCCCACTATATAGACCAATCACCAGACCCCACTATATAGACCCCACTATATAGACCAATCACCAGACCCCACTATATAGACCATTCACCAGACCCCACTATATAGACCAATCACCAGACCCCACTATATAGACCAATCACCAGACCCCACTATATAGACCAATCACCAGACCCCACTATATAGACCAATCACCAGACCCCACTATATAGACCAATCACCAGACCCCACTATATAGACCAATCACCAGACCCCACTATATAGACCAATCACCAGACCCCACTATATAGACCAATCACCAGACCCCACTATATAGACCAATCACCAGACCCCACTATATAGACCAATCACCAGACCCCACTATATAGACCCCACTATATAGACCAATCACCAGACCCCACTATATAGACGCCACTATATAGACCAATCACCAGACCCCACTATATAGACCAATAGACCAATCACCAGACCCCACTATATAGACCAATCACCAGACCCCACTATATAGACCAATCACCAGACCCCACTATATAGACCAATCACCAGACCCCACTATATAGACCAATAGACCAATCACCAGACCCCACTATATAGACCAATAGACCAATCACCAGACCCCACTATATAGACCAATCACCAGACCCCACTATATAGACCAATCACCAGACCCCACTATATAGACCAATCACCAGACCCCACTATATAGACCAATCACCAGACCCCACTATATAGACCAATCACCAGACCCCACTATATAGACCAATCACCAGACCCCACTATATAGACCAATCACCAGACCCCACTATATAGACCAATCACCAGACCCCACTATATAGACCAATAGACCAATCACCAGACCCCACTATATAGACCAATCACCAGACCCCACTATATAGACCAATCACCAGACCCCACTATATAGACCAATCACCAGACCCCACTATATAGACCAATCACCAGACCCCACTATATAGACCAATAGACCAATCACCAGACCCCACTATATAGACCAATCACCAGACCCCACTATATAGACCAATCACCAGACCCCACTATATAGACCAATCACCAGACCCCACTATATAGACCAATCACCAGACCCCACTATATAGACCAATCACCAGACCCCACTATATAGACCAATAGACCAATCCCAGACCCCACTATATAGACCAATCACCAGACCCCACTATATAGACCAATCACCAGACCCCACTATATAGACCAATCACCAGACCCCACTATATAGACCAATCACCAGACCCCACTATATAGACCAATCACCAGACCCCACTATATAGACCAATCACCAGACCCCACTATATAGACCAATCACCAGACCCCACTATATAGACCAATCACCAGACCCCACTATATAGACCAATCACCAGACCCCACTATATAGACCAATCACCAGACCCCACTATATAGACCAATCACCAGACCCCACTATATAGACCAATCACCAGACCCCACTATATAGACCAATCACCAGACCCCACTATATAGACCAATCACCAGACCCCACTATATAGACCAATCACCAGACCCCACTATATAGACCAATCACCAGACCCCACTATATAGACCAATCACCAGACCCCACTATATAGACCAATCACCAGACCCCACTATATAGACCAATCACCAGACCCCACTATATAGACCAATCACCAGACCCCACTATATAGACCAATAGACCAATTACCAGACCCCACTATATAGACCAATAGACCAATCACCAGACCCCACTATATAGACCAATCACCAGACCCCACTATATAGACCAATCACCAGACCCCACTATATAGACCAATCACCAGACCCCACTATATAGACCAATCACCAGACCCCACTATATAGACCAATCACCAGACCCCACTATATAGACCAATAGACCAATCACCAGACCCCACTATATAGACCAATCACCAGACCCCACTATATAGACCAATCACCAGACCCCACTATATAGACCAATCACCAGACCCCACTATATAGACCAATCACCAGACCCCACTATATAGACCAATCACCAGACCCCACTATATAGACCAATCACCAGACCCCACTATATAGACCAATCACCAGACCCCACTATATAGACCAATAGACCAATCACCAGACCCCACTATATAGACCAATCACCAGACCCCACTATATAGACCAATAGACCAATCACCAGACCCCACTATATAGACCAATCACCAGACCCCACTATATAGACCAATCACCAGACCCCACTATATAGACCAATAGACCATCACCAGACCCCACTATATAGACCAATAGACCAATCACCAGACCCCACTATATAGACCAATCACCAGACCCCACTATATAGACCAATCACCAGACCCCACTATATAGACCAATAGACCAATCACCAGACCCCACTATATAGACCAATCACCAGACCCCACTATATAGACCCCACTATATAGACCAATCACCAGACCCCACTATATAGACCAATCACCAGACCCCACTATATAGACCAATCACCAGACCCCACTATATAGACCAATCACCAGACCCCACTATATAGACCAATCACCAGACCCCACTATATAGACCAATCACCAGACCCCACTATATAGACCAATAGACCAATCACCAGACCCCACTATATAGACCAATCACCAGACCCCACTATATAGACCCCACTATATAGACCAATCACCAGACCCCACTATATAGACCAATCACCAGACCCCACTATATAGACCAATCACCAGACCCCACTATATAGACCAATCACCAGACCCCACTATATAGACCAATCACCAGACCCCACTATATAGACCAATCACCAGACCCCACTATATAGACCAATCACCAGACCCCACTATATAGACCAATCACCAGACCCCACTATATAGACCAATCACCAGACCCCACTATATAGACCAATCACCAGACCCCACTATATAGACCAATCACCAGACCCCACTATATAGACCAATCACCAGACCCCACTATATAGACCCCACTATATAGACCAATCACCAGACCCCACTATATAGACGCCACTATATAGACCAATCACCAGACCCCACTATATAGACCAATAGACCAATCACCAGACCCCACTATATAGACCAATCACCAGACCCCACTATATAGACCAATCACCAGACCCCACTATATAGACCAATCACCAGACCCCACTATATAGACCAATAGACCAATCACCAGACCCCACTATATAGACCAATAGACCAATCACCAGACCCCACTATATAGACCAATCACCAGACCCCACTATATAGACCAATCACCAGACCCCACTATATAGACCAATCACCAGACCCCACTATATAGACCAATCACCAGACCCCACTATATAGACCAATCACCAGACCCCACTATATAGACCAATCACCAGACCCCACTATATAGACCAATCACCAGACCCCACTATATAGACCAATCACCAGACCCCACTATATAGACCAATCACCAGACCCCACTATATAGACCAATCACCAGACCCCACTATATAGACCAATCACCAGACCCCACTATATAGACCAATCACCAGACCCCACTATATAGACCAATCACCAGACCCCACTATATAGACCAATAGACCATCACCAGACCCCACTATATAGACCAATCACCAGACCCCACTATATAGACCAATCACCAGACCCCACTATATAGACCAATCACCAGACCCCACTATATAGACCAATCACCAGACCCCACTATATAGACCAATCACCAGACCCCACTATATAGACCAATAGACCAATCCCAGACCCCACTATATAGACCAATCACCAGACCCCACTATATAGACCAATCACCAGACCCCACTATATAGACCAATAGACCAATCACCAGACCCCACTATATAGACCAATCACCAGACCCCACTATATAGACCAATCACCAGACCCCACTATATAGACCAATCACCAGACCCCACTATATAGACCAATCACCAGACCCCACTATATAGACCAATAGACCAATCACCAGACCCCACTATATAGACCAATCACCAGACCCCACTATATAGACCAATCACCAGACCCCACTATATAGACCAATAGACCAATACCAGACCCCACTATATAGACCAATCACCAGACCCCACTATATAGACCAATCACCAGACCCCACTATATAGACCCCACTATATAGACCAATCACCAGACCCCACTATATAGACGCCACTATATAGACCAATCACCAGACCCCACTATATAGACCAATAGACCAATCACCAGACCCCACTATATAGACCAATCACCAGACCCCACTATATAGACCAATCACCAGACCCCACTATATAGACCAATCACCAGACCCCACTATATAGACCAATAGACCAATCACCAGACCCCACTATATAGACCAATCACCAGACCCCACTATATAGACCAATCACCAGACCCCACTATATAGACCAATCACCAGACCCCACTATATAGACCAATCACCAGACCCCACTATATAGACCAATCACCAGACCCCACTATATAGACCAATCACCAGACCCCACTATATAGACCAATAGACCAATCACCAGACCCCACTATATAGACCAATCACCAGACCCCACTATATAGACCAATAGACCAATCACCAGACCCCACTATATAGACCAATAGACCAATCACCAGACCCCACTATATAGACCAATCACCAGACCCCACTATATAGACCAATCACCAGACCCCACTATATAGACCAATCACCAGACCCCACTATATAGACCAATCACCAGACCCCACTATATAGACCAATCACCAGACCCCACTATATAGACCAATAGACCAATCACCAGACCCCACTATATAGACCAATCACCAGACCCCACTATATAGACCAATCACCAGACCCCACTATATAGACCAATCACCAGACCCCACTATATAGACCAATCACCAGACCCCACTATATAGACCAATCACCAGACCCCACTATATAGACCAATAGACCAATCCCAGACCCCACTATATAGACCAATCACCAGACCCCACTATATAGACCAATCACCAGACCCCACTATATAGACCAATCACCAGACCCCACTATATAGACCAATCACCAGACCCCACTATATAGACCAATCACCAGACCCCACTATATAGACCAATCACCAGACCCCACTATATAGACCAATCACCAGACCCCACTATATAGACCAATCACCAGACCCCACTATATAGACCAATCACCAGACCCCACTATATAGACCAATCACCAGACCCCACTATATAGACCAATCACCAGACCCCACTATATAGACCAATCACCAGACCCCACTATATAGACCAATCACCAGACCCCACTATATAGACCAATCACCAGACCCCACTATATAGACCAATCACCAGACCCCACTATATAGACCAATCACCAGACCCCACTATATAGACCAATCACCAGACCCCACTATATAGACCAATCACCAGACCCCACTATATAGACCAATCACCAGACCCCACTATATAGACCAATCACCAGACCCCACTATATAGACCAATAGACCAATCACCAGACCCCACTATATAGACCAATAGACCAATCACCAGACCCCACTATATAGACCAATCACCAGACCCCACTATATAGACCAATCACCAGACCCCACTATATAGACCAATCACCAGACCCCACTATATAGACCAATCACCAGACCCCACTATATAGACCAATCACCAGACCCCACTATATAGACCAATAGACCAATCCCAGACCCCACTATATAGACCAATCACCAGACCCCACTATATAGACCAATCACCAGACCCCACTATATAGACCAATAGACCAATACCAGACCCCACTATATAGACCAATCACCAGACCCCACTATATAGACCAATCACCAGACCCCACTATATAGACCAATCACCAGACCCCACTATATAGACCAATAGACCAATCACCAGACCCCACTATATAGACCAATAGACCAATCACCAGACCCCACTATATAGACCAATAGACCAATCACCAGACCCCACTATATAGACCAATCACCAGACCCCACTATATAGACCAATAGACCAATCACCAGACCCCACTATATAGACCAATCACCAGACCCCACTATATAGACCAATCACCAGACCCCACTATATAGACCAATCACCAGACCCCACTATATAGACCAATAGACCAATCACCAGACCCCACTATATAGACCAATCACCAGACCCCACTATATAGACCAATCACCAGACCCCACTATATAGACCAATCACCAGACCCCACTATATAGACCAATCACCAGACCCCACTATATAGACCAATCACCAGACCCCACTATATAGACCAATCACCAGACCCCACTATATAGACCAATCACCAGACCCCACTATATAGACCAATCACCAGACCCCACTATATAGACCAATCACCAGACCCCACTATATAGACCAATATCACCAGACCCCACTATATAGACCAATATCACCAGACCCCACTATATAGACCAATCACCAGACCCCACTATATAGACCAATCACCAGACCCCACTATATAGACCAATCACCAGACCCCACTATATAGACCAATAGACCAATCACCAGACCCCACTATATAGACCAATAGACCAATCACCAGACCCCACTATATAGACCGATAGACCATTCACCAGACCCCACTATATAGACCAATCACCAGACCCCACTATATAGACCAATAGACCATCACCAGACCCCACTATATAGACCCCACTATATAGACCAATCACCAGACCCCACTATATAGACCAATAGACCAATCACCAGACCCCACTATATAGACCAATAGACCAATCACCAGACCCCACTATATAGACCAATCACCAGACCCCACTATATAGACCAATCACCAGACCCCACTATATAGACCAATCACCAGACCCCACTATATAGACCAATCACCAGACCCCACTATATAGACCAATCACCAGACCCCACTATATAGACCAATCACCAGACCCCACTATATAGACCAATCACCAGACCCCACTATATAGACCAATAGACCAATCACCAGACCCCACTATATAGACCAATCACCAGACCCCACTATATAGACCAATCACCAGACCCCACTATATAGACCAATCACCAGACCCCACTATATAGACCAATAGACCAATCACCAGACCCCACTATATAGACCAATCACCAGACCCCACTATATAGACCAATAGACCAATCACCAGACCCCACTATATAGACCAATCACCAGACCCCACTATATAGACCAATCACCAGACCCCACTATATAGACCAATAGACCATCACCAGACCCCACTATATAGACCAATAGACCAATCACCAGACCCCACTATATAGACCAATCACCAGACCCCACTATATAGACCAATCACCAGACCCCACTATATAGACCAATAGACCAATCACCAGACCCCACTATATAGACCAATCACCAGACCCCACTATATAGACCCCACTATATAGACCAATCACCAGACCCCACTATATAGACCAATCACCAGACCCCACTATATAGACCAATCACCAGACCCCACTATATAGACCAATCACCAGACCCCACTATATAGACCAATCACCAGACCCCACTATATAGACCAATCACCAGACCCCACTATATAGACCAATCACCAGACCCCACTATATAGACCAATCACCAGACCCCACTATATAGACCAATCACCAGACCCCACTATATAGACCAATCACCAGACCCCACTATATAGACCAATCACCAGACCCCACTATATAGACCAATCACCAGACCCCACTATATAGACCAATCACCAGACCCCACTATATAGACCAATCACCAGACCCCACTATATAGACCCCACTATATAGACCAATCACCAGACCCCACTATATAGACGCCACTATATAGACCAATCACCAGACCCCACTATATAGACCAATAGACCAATCACCAGACCCCACTATATAGACCAATCACCAGACCCCACTATATAGACCATTCACCAGACCCCACTATATAGACCAATCACCAGACCCCACTATATAGACCAATAGACCAATCACCAGACCCCACTATATAGACCAATAGACCAATCACCAGACCCCACTATATAGACCAATCACCAGACCCCACTATATAGACCAATCACCAGACCCCACTATATAGACCAATCACCAGACCCCACTATATAGACCAATCACCAGACCCCACTATATAGACCAATAGACCAATCACCAGACCCCACTATATAGACCAATCACCAGACCCCACTATATAGACCAATAGACCAATCACCAGACCCCACTATATAGACCAATAGACCAATCACCAGACCCCACTATATAGACCAATCACCAGACCCCACTATATAGACCAATCACCAGACCCCACTATATAGACCAATAGACCAATCACAGACCCCACTATATAGACCAATAGACCAATCACCAGACCCCACTATATAGACCAATCACCAGACCCCACTATATAGACCAATCACCAGACCCCACTATATAGACCAATCACCAGACCCCACTATATAGACCAATCACCAGACCCCACTATATAGACCAATCACCAGACCCCACTATATAGACCAATCACCAGACCCCACTATATAGACCAATAGACCAATCACCAGACCCCACTATATAGACCAATCACCAGACCCCACTATATAGACCAATCACCAGACCCCACTATATAGACCAATAGACCAATCACCAGACCCCACTATATAGACCAATAGACCAATCACCAGACCCCACTATATAGACCAATCACCAGACCCCACTATATAGACCAATCACCAGACCCCACTATATAGACCAATCACCAGACCCCACTATATAGACCAATCACCAGACCCCACTATATAGACCAATCACCAGACCCCACTATATAGACCAATCACCAGACCCCACTATATAGACCAATCACCAGACCCCACTATATAGACCAATCACCAGACCCCACTATATAGACCAATCACCAGACCCCACTATATAGACCCCACTATATAGACCAATCACCAGACCCCACTATATAGACCCCACTACATAGACCAATCACCAGACCCCACTATATAGACCCCACTATATAGACCAATCACCAGACCCCACTATATAGACCAATCACCAGACCCCACTATATAGACCAATAGACCAATCACCAGACCCCACTATATAGACCAATAGACCAATCACCAGACCCCACTATATAGACCCCACTATATAGACCAATCACCAGACCCCACTATATAGACGCCACTATATAGACCAATATCACCAGACCCCACTATATAGACCAATATCACCAGACCCCACTATATAGACCAATCACCAGACCCCACTATATAGACCAATCACCAGACCCCACTATATAGACCAATCACCAGACCCCACTATATAGACCAATAGACCAATCACCAGACCCCACTATATAGACCAATAGACCAATCACCAGACCCCACTATATAGACCAATAGACCATTCACCAGACCCCACTATATAGACCAATCACCAGACCCCACTATATAGACCAATAGACCATTCACCAGACCCCACTATATAGACCCCACTATATAGACCAATCACCAGACCCCACTATATAGACCAATAGACCAATCACCAGACCCCACTATATAGACCAATAGACCAATCACCAGACCCCACTATATAGACCCCACTATATAGACCAATCACCAGACCCCACTATATAGACCAATCACCAGACCCCACTATATAGACCAATCACCAGACCCCACTATATAGACCAATCACCAGACCCCACTATATAGACCAATCACCAGACCCCACTATATAGACCAATCACCAGACCCCACTATATAGACCAATAGACCAATCACCAGACCCCACTATATAGACCAATCACCAGACCCCACTATATAGACCAATAGACCAATCACCAGACCCCACTATATAGACCAATCACCAGACCCCACTATATAGACCAATCACCAGACCCCACTATATAGACCAATAGACCATCACCAGACCCCACTATATAGACCAATAGACCAATCACCAGACCCCACTATATAGACCAATCACCAGACCCCACTATATAGACCAATCACCAGACCCCACTATATAGACCAATAGACCAATCACCAGACCCCACTATATAGACCAATCACCAGACCCCACTATATAGACCCCACTATATAGACCAATCACCAGACCCCACTATATAGACCAATCACCAGACCCCACTATATAGACCAATCACCAGACCCCACTATATAGACCAATCACCAGACCCCACTATATAGACCAATCACCAGACCCCACTATATAGACCAATCACCAGACCCCACTATATAGACCAATCACCAGACCCCACTATATAGACCAATCACCAGACCCCACTATATAGACCAATCACCAGACCCCACTATATAGACCAATCACCAGACCCCACTATATAGACCAATCACCAGACCCCACTATATAGACCAATCACCAGACCCCACTATATAGACCAATCACCAGACCCCACTATATAGACCAATCACCAGACCCCACTATATAGACCCCACTATATAGACCAATCACCAGACCCCACTATATAGACGCCACTATATAGACCAATCACCAGACCCCACTATATAGACCAATAGACCAATCACCAGACCCCACTATATAGACCAATCACCAGACCCCACTATATAGACCAATCACCAGACCCCACTATATAGACCAATAGACAAATCACCAGACCCCACTATATAGACCAATCACCAGACCCCACTATATAGACCAATAGACCAATCACCAGACCCCACTATATAGACCAATAGACCAATCACCAGACCCCACTATATAGACCAATCACCAGACCCCACTATATAGACCAATCACCAGACCCCACTATATAGACCAATCACCAGACCCCACTATATAGACCAATAGACCAATCACCAGACCCCACTATATAGACCAATAGACCAATCACCAGACCCCACTATATAGACCAATCACCAGACCCCACTATATAGACCAATCACCAGACCCCACTATATAGACCAATCACCAGACCCCACTATATAGACCAATCACCAGACCCCACTATATAGACCAATCACCAGACCCCACTATATAGACCAATCACCAGACCCCACTATATAGACCAATCACCAGACCCCACTATATAGACCAATCACCAGACCCCACTATATAGACCAATCACCAGACCCCACTATATAGACCCCACTATATAGACCAATCACCAGACCCCACTATATAGACCCCACTATATAGACCAATCACCAGACCCCACTATATAGACCCCACTATATAGACCAATCACCAGACCCCACTATATAGACCAATCACCAGACCCCACTATATAGACCAATCACCAGACCCCACTATATAGACCAATCACCAGACCCCACTATATAGACCAATCACCAGACCCCACTATATAGACCCCACTATATAGACCAATCACCAGACCCCACTATATAGACCAATCACCAGACCCCGCTATATAGACCCCACTATATAGACCAATCACCAGACCCCACTATATAGACCATTCACCAGACCCCACTATATAGACCAATAGACCAATCACCAGACCCCACTATATAGACCAATAGACCAATCACCAGACCCCACTATATAGACCAATCACCAGACCCCACTATATAGACCAATCACCAGACCCCACTATATAGACCAATCACCAGACCCCACTATATAGACCAATCACCAGACCCCACTATATAGACCAATCACCAGACCCCACTATATAGACCAATAGACCAATCACCAGACCCCACTATATAGACCAATCACCACACCCCACTATATAGACCAATAGACCAATCACCAGACCCCACTATATAGACCAATAGACCAATCACCAGACCCCACTATATAGACCAATCACCAGACCCCACTATATAGACCAATCACCAGACCCCACTATATAGACCAATAGACCAATCACAAGACCCCACTATATAGACCAATAGACCAATCACCAGACCCCAATATATAGACCAATCACCAGACCCCACTATATAGACCAATCACCAGACTCCACTATATAGACCAATCACCAGACCCCACTATATAGACCAATCACCAGACCCCACTATATAGACCAATCACCAGACCCCACTATATAGACCAATCACCAGACCCCACTATATAGACCAATAGACCAATCACCAGACCCCACTATATAGACCAATCACCAGACCCCACTATATAGACCAATCACCAGACCCCACTATATAGACCAATAGACCAATCACCAGACCCCACTATATAGACCAATAGACCAATCACCAGACCCCACTATATAGACCAATCACCAGACCCCACTATATAGACCAATCACCAGACCCCACTATATAGACCAATCACCAGACCCCACTATATAGACCAATCACCAGACCCCACTATATAGACCAATCACCAGACCCGACTATATAGACCAATCACCAGACCCCACTATATAGACCAATCACCAGACCCCACTATATAGACCAATCACCAGACCCCACTATATAGAAAAATCACCAGACCCCACTATATAGACCCCACTATATAGACCAATCACCAGACCCCACTATATAGACCCCACTACATAGACCAATCACCAGACCCCACTATATAGACCCCACTATATAGACCAATCACCAGACCCCACTATATAGACCATTCACCAGACCCCACTATATAGACCAATAGACCAATCACCAGACCCCACTATATAGACCAATACACCAGACCCCACTATATAGACCAATCACCAGACCCCACTATATAGACCAATCACCAGACCCCACTATATAGACCAATCACCAGACCCCACTATATAGACCAATCACCAGACCCCACTATATAGACCAATCACCAGACCCCACTATATAGACCAATAGACCAATCACCAGACCCCACTATATAGACCAATCACCAGACCCCACTATATAGACCAATAGACCAATCACCAGACCCCACTATATAGACCAATAGACCAATCACCAGACCCCACTATATAGACCAATAGACCAATCACCAGACCCCACTATATAGACCAATCACCAGACCCCACTATATAGACCAATCACCAGACCCCACTATATAGACCAATAGACCAATCACCAGACCCCACTATATAGACCAATAGACCAATCACCAGACCCCACTATATAGACCAATCACCAGACCCCACTATATAGACCAATCACCAGACCCCACTATATAGACCAATCACCAGACCCCACTATATAGACCAATCACCAGACCCCACTATATAGACCAATCACCAGACCCCACTATATAGACCAATAGACCAATCACCAGACCCCACTATATAGACCAATAGACCAATCACCAGACCCCACTATATAGACCAATCACCAGACCCCACTATATAGACCAATCACCAGACCCCACTATATAGACCAATAGACCAATCACCAGACCCCACTATATAGACCAATAGACCAATCACCAGACCCCACTATATAGACCAATCACCAGACCCCACTATATAGACCAATCACCAGACCCCACTATATAGACCAATCACCAGACCCCACTATATAGACCAATCACCAGACCCCACTATATAGACCAATCACCAGACCCGACTATATAGAAAAATCACCAGACCCCACTATATAGACCCCACTATATAGACCAATCACCAGACCCCACTATATAGACCCCACTACATAGACCAATCACCAGACCCCACTATATAGACCCCACTATATAGACCAATCACCAGACCCCACTATATAGACCATTCACCAGACCCCACTATATAGACCAATAGACCAATCACCAGACCCCACTATATAGACCAATCACCAGACCCCACTATATAGACCAATCACCAGACCCCACTATATAGACCAATCACCAGACCCCACTATATAGACCAATCACCAGACCCCACTATATAGACCAATCACCAGACCCCACTATATAGACCAATCACCAGACCCCACTATATAGACCAATCACCAGACCCCACTATATAGACCAATCACCAGACCCCACTATATAGACCAATAGACCAATCACCAGACCCCACTATATAGACCAATCACCACACCCCACTATATAGACCAATAGACCAATCACCAGACCCCACTATATAGACCAATCACCAGACCCCACTATATAGACCAATCACCAGACCCCACTATATAGACCAATCACCAGACCCCACTATATAGACCAATAGACCAATCACCAGACCCCACTATATAGACCAATAGACCAATCACCAGACCCCACTATATAGACCAATCACCAGACCCCACTATATAGACCAATCACCAGACCCCACTATATAGACCAATCACCAGACCCCACTATATAGACCAATCACCAGACCCCACTATATAGACCAATAGACCAATCACCAGACCCCACTATATAGACCAATCACCAGACCCCACTATATAGACCAATCACCAGACCCCACTATATAGACCAATCACCAGACCCCACTATATAGACCAATCACCAGACCCCACTATATAGACCAATCACCAGACCCGAATATATAGACCAATCACCAGACCGACTATATAGAAAAATCACCAGACCCCACTATATAGACCCCACTATATAGACCAATCACCAGACCCCACTATATAGACCCCACTACATAGACCAATCACCAGACCCCACTATATAGACCCCACTATATAGACCAATCACCAGACCCCACTATATAGACCATTCACCAGACCCCACTATATAGACCAATAGACCAATCACCAGACCCCACTATATAGACCAATCACCAGACCCCACTATATAGACCAATCACCAGACCCCACTATATAGACCAATAGACCAATCACCAGACCCCACTATATAGACCAATAGACCAATCACCAGACCCCACTATATAGACCAATCACCAGACCCCACTATATAGACCAATCACCAGACCCCACTATATAGACCAATCACCAGACCCCACTATATAGACCAATCACCAGACCCCACTATATAGACCAATCACCAGACCCCACTATATAGACCAATCACCAGACCCCACTATATAGACCAATAGACCAATCACCAGACCCCACTATATAGACCAATCACCAGACCCCACTATATAGACCAATCACCAGACCCCACTATATAGACCAATAGACCAATCACCAGACCCCACTATATAGACCAATAGACCAATCACCAGACCCCACTATATAGACCAATCACCAGACCCCACTATATAGACCAATCACCAGACCCCACTATATAGACCAATCACCAGACCCCACTATATAGACCAATCACCAGACCCGACTATATAGACCAATCACCAGACCGACTATATAGAAAAATCACCAGACCCCACTATATAGACCCCACTATATAGACCAATCACCAGACCCCACTATATAGACCCCACTACATAGACCAATCACCAGACCCCACTATATAGACCCCACTATATAGACCAATCACCAGACCCCACTATATAGACCATTCACCAGACCCCACTATATAGACCAATAGACCAATCACCAGACCCCACTATATAGACCAATCACCAGACCCCACTATATAGACCAATCACCAGACCCCACTATATAGACCAATAGACCAATCACCAGACCCCACTATATAGACCAATAGACCAATCACCAGACCCCACTATATAGACCAATCACCAGACCCCACTATATAGACCAATCACCAGACTCCACTATATAGACCAATCACCAGACCCCACTATATAGACCAATCACCAGACCCCACTATATAGACCAATCACCAGACCCCACTATATAGACCAATCACCAGACCCCACTATATAGACCAATAGACCAATCACCAGACCCCACTATATAGACCAATCACCAGACCCCACTATATAGACCAATCACCAGACCCCACTATATAGACCAATAGACCAATCACCAGACCCCACTATATAGACCAATAGACCAATCACCAGACCCCACTATATAGACCAATCACCAGACCCCACTATATAGACCAATCACCAGACCCCACTATATAGACCAATCACCAGACCCCACTATATAGACCAATCACCAGACCCCACTATATAGACCAATCACCAGACCCGACTATATAGACCAATCACCAGACCGACTATATAGACCAATCACCAGACCCCACTATATAGACCAATCACCAGACCCCACTATATAGACCAATCACCAGACCCCACTATATAGACCAATCACCAGACCCCACTATATAGACCCCACTACATAGACCAATCACCAGACCCCACTATATAGACCCCACTATATAGACCAATCACCAGACCCCACTATATAGACCATTCACCAGACCCCACTATATAGACCAATAGACCAATCACCAGACCCCACTATATAGACCAATAGACCAATCACCAGACCCCACTATATAGACCAATCACCAGACCCCACTATATAGACCAATCACCAGACCCCACTATATAGACCAATCACCAGACCCCACTATATAGACCAATCACCAGACCCCACTATATAGACCAATCACCAGACCCCACTATATAGACCAATAGACCAATCACCAGACCCCACTATATAGACCAATCACCACACCCCACTATATAGACCAATAGACCAATCACCAGACCCCACTATATAGACCAATAGACCAATCACCAGACCCCACTATATAGACCAATCACCAGACCCCACTATATAGACCAATCACCAGACCCCACTATATAGACCAATAGACCAATCACCAGACCCCACTATATAGACCAATAGACCAATCACCAGACCCCACTATATAGACCAATCACCAGACCCCACTATATAGACCAATTACCAGACTTCACTATATAGACCAATCACCAGACCCCACTATATAGACCAATCACCAGACCCCACTATATAGACCAATCACCAGACCCCACTATATAGACCAATCACCAGACCCCACTATATAGACCAATAGACCAATCACCAGACCCCACTATATAGACCAATCACCAGACCCCACTATATAGACCAATCACCAGACCCCACTATATAGACCAATAGACCAATCACCAGACCCCACTATATAGACCAATCACCAGACCCCACTATATAGACCAATCACCAGACCCCACTATATAGACCAATCACCAGACCCCACTATATAGACCAATCACCAGACCCCACTATATAGACCAATCACCAGACCCCACTATATAGACCAATCACCAGACCCCACTATATAGACCAATCACCAGACCCCACTATATTGACCAATCACCAGACCCCACTATATAGACCAATCACCAGACCCCACTAAATAGACCAATCACCAGACCCCACTATATAGACCAATCACCAGACCCCACTATATAGACCAATCACCAGACCCCACTATATAGACCAATCACCAGACCCCACTATATAGACCAATCACCAGACCCCACTATATAGACCAATCACCAGACCCCACTATATAGACCAATCACCAGACCCCACTATATAGACAAATAGACCAATCACCAGACCCCACTATATAGACCAATAGACCAATCACCAGACCCCACTATATAGACCAATCACCAGACCCCACTATATAGACCAATCACCAGACCCCACTATATAGACCAATCACCAGACCCCACTATATAGACCAATCACCAGACCGACTATATAGACCAATCACCAGACCCCACTATATAGACCAATCACCAGACCCCACTATATAGACCAATCACCAGACCCCACTATATAGAAAAATCACCAGACCCCACTATATAGACCCCACTATATAGACCAATCACCAGACCCCAATATATAGACCCCACTACATAGACCAATCACCAGACCCCACTATATAGACCCCACTATATAGACCAATCACCAGACCCCACTATATAGACCATTCACCAGACCCCACTATATAGACCAATAGACCAATCACCAGACCCCACTATATAGACCAATCACCAGACCCCACTATATAGACCAATCACCAGACCCCACTAAATAGACCAACCACCAGACCCCACTATATAGAGCAATCACCAGACCCCACTATATAGACCAATCACCAGACCCCACTATATAGACCAATCACCAGACCAAACTATATAGACCAATCACCAGACCCCACTATATAGACCAATCACCAGACCCCACTATATAGACCAATCACCAGACCCCACTATATAGACCAATAGACCAATCACCAGACCCCACTATATAGACCAATCACCAGACCCCACTATATAGACCAATCACCAGACCCCACTATATAGACCAATAGACCAATCACCAGACCCCACTATATAGACCAATCACCAGACCCCACTATATAGACCAATCACCAGACCCCACTATATAGACCAATAGACCAATCACCAGACCCCACTATATAGACCAATAGACCAATCACCAGACCCCACTATATAGACCAATCACCAGACCCCACTATATAGACCAATCACCAGACCCCACTATATAGACCAATCACCAGACCCCACTATATAGACCAATAGACCAATCACCAGACCCCACTATATAGACCCCACTATATAGACCAATCACCAGACCCCACTATATAGACCAATCACCAGACCCCACTATATAGACCAATCACCAGACCCCACTATATAGACCAATCACCAGACCCCACTATATAGACCAATCACCAGACCCCACTATATAGACCAATCACCAGACCCCACTATATAGACCAATCACCAGACCCCACTATATAGACCAATAGACCAATCACCAGACCCCACTATATAGACCAATCACCAGACCCCACTATATAGACCAATCACCAGACCCCACTATATAGACCAATCACCAGACCCCACTATATAGACCAATCACCAGACCCCACTATATAGACCCAACACCAGACCCCACTATATAGACCAATCACCAGACCCCACTATATAGACCAATCACCAGACCCCACTATATAGACCAATCACCAGACCCCACTATATAGACCAATCACCAGACCCCACTATATAGACCAATCACCAGACCCCACTATATAGACCAATCACCAGACCCCACTATATAGACCAATCACCAGACCCCACTATATAGACCAATCACCAGACCCCACTATATAGACCAATCACCAGACCCCACTATATAGACCAATCACCAGACCCCACTATATAGACCAATCACCAGACCCCACTATATAGACCAATCACCAGACCCCACTATATAGACCAATCACCAGACCCCACTATATAGACCAATCACCAGACCCCACTATATAGACCAATCACCAGACCCCACTATATAGACCAATCACCAGACCCCACTATATAGACCAATCACCAGACCCCACTATATAGACCAATCACCAGACCCCACTATATAGACCAATCACCAGACCCCACTATATAGACCAATCACCAGACCCCACTATATAGACCAATCACCAGACCCCACTATATAGACCAATCACCAGACCCCACTATATAGACCAATCACCAGACCCCACTATATAGACCAATCACCAGACCCCACTATATAGACCAATCACCAGACCCCACTATATAGACCAATCACCAGACCCCACTATATAGACCAATAGACCAATCACCAGACCCCACTATATAGACCAATCACCAGACCCCACTATATAGACCAATCACCAGACCCCACTATATAGACCAATCACCAGACCCCACTATATAGACCAATCACCAGACCCCACTATATAGACCAATATCACCAGACCCCACTATATAGACCAATCACCAGACCCCACTATATAGACCAATATCACCAGACCCCACTATATAGACCAATCACCAGACCCCACTATATAGACCAATCACCAGACCCCACTATATAGACCAATCACCAGACCCCACTATATAGACCAATCACCAGACCCCACTATATAGACCAATCACCAGACCCCACTATATAGACCAATAGACCAATCACCAGACCCCACTATATAGACCAATCACCAGACCCCACTATATAGACCAATCACCAGACCCCACTATATAGACCAATCACCAGACCCCACTATATAGACCAATCACCAGACCCCACTATATAGACCAATCACCAGACCCCACTATATAGACCAATCACCAGACCCCACTATATAGACCAATCACCAGACCCCACTATATAGACCAATCACCAGACCCCACTATATAGACCAATCACCAGACCCCACTATATAGACCAATCACCAGACCCCACTATATAGACCAATCACCAGACCCCACTATATAGACCAATCACCAGACCCCACTATATAGACCAATCACCAGACCCCACTATATAGACCAATCACCAGACCCCACTATATAGACCAATCACCAGACCCCACTATATAGACCAATCACCAGACCCCACTATATAGACCAATCACCAGACCCCACTATATAGACCAATCACCAGACCCCACTATATAGACCAATCACCAGACCCCACTATATAGACCAATAGACCAATCACCAGACCCCACTATATAGACCAATCACCAGACCCCACTATATAGACCAATCACCAGACCCCACTATATAGACCAATCACCAGACCCCACTATATAGACCAATAGACCAATCACCAGACCCCACTATATAGACCAATCACCAGACCCCACTATATAGACCAATAGACCAATCACCAGACCCCACTATATAGACCAATCACCAGACCCCACTATATAGACCAATCACCAGACCCCACTATATAGACCAATCACCAGACCCCACTATATAGACCAATCACCAGACCCCACTATATAGACCAATCACCAGACCCCACTATATAGACCAATCACCAGACCCCACTATATAGACCAATCACCAGACCCCACTATATAGACCAATAGACCAATCACCAGACCCCACTATATAGACCAATCACCAGACCCCACTATATAGACCAATATCACCAGACCCCACTATATAGACCAATATCACCAGACCCCACTATATAGACCAATATCACCAGACCCCACTATATAGACCAATCACCAGACCCCACTATATAGACCAATCACCAGACCCCACTATATAGACCAATCACCAGACCCCACTATATAGACCAATAGACCAATCACCAGACCCCACTATATAGACCAATCACCAGACCCCACTATATAGACCAATCACCAGACCCCACTATATAGACCAATCACCAGACCCCACTATATAGACCAATCACCAGACCCCACTATATAGACCAATCACCAGACCCCACTATATAGACCAATCACCAGACCCCACTATATAGACCAATCACCAGACCCCACTATATAGACCAATCACCAGACCCCACTATATAGACCAATAGACCAATCACCAGACCCCACTATATAGACCAATCACCAGACCCCACTATATAGACCAATCACCAGACCCCACTATATAGACCAATAGACCAATCACCAGACCCCACTATATAGACCAATCACCAGACCATGTGTTTTTTCCCGCTCATAAAGTCCAGAAGGAAAAGATACTATCCAGTATAAAGGCTGAAGGAGGAGAAGTCCACAACTCATTGTCTAAGAAGGTTACCGTGGTAAAGACTGAGTCATCCCTGCTAGCATCAGCATGGAAATAGGACCACGAGGACAACAAAAAGGTCTCAGTGGAATTACACAACCTGCCCAACACAGAAATGTCGACAGTCGCTACCAAGAGAACCGTCCCATCTTACCACAGTGTCTCCCGGATCACTTGGGTCTCGGTGACAAAAGCTTTCTCTTCAGGCAGATACAACGGGTCAGTGTTGTACACGTGTTGGTCCCTGTGGAGAAAAACAAAACGCAAAAAGGCTTTCAATTATAATCTCTTCAAACATCAACACAGCATGCACAGATAACCATGTCTGCCCAGAGCCCTCTGGGCCAGGTCAAAAGTAGTGTACTATATTAGGGAATAGTGTTCTATTTGGGACTTAACCCAGGTTGCATTCTGGGTTCAGGGGTCATACCAGATGTTGAGCAGGTTGGAGTGTAGATGGAGACTGTGAGGGAAGCGGGGAGTGTGGCCCTGCCAGTACGGCGTAACCACATGTTGCTCTAACCAGGACCTGGCATCAGGCTCACCCACTGTAATCACAAGACAACGAACCCGCTGTAACCACAATAAACCCACTGTAATCACAAGACAATAAACCCACTGTAATCACAAGACAATAAACCCACTGTAACCACAATAAACCCACTGTAACCACAAGACAATAAACCCACTGTAACCACAATAAACCCACTGTAATCACAAGACAATAAACCCACTGTAACCACAAGACAATAAACCCACTGTAATCACAAGACAACGAACCCGCTGTAACCACAATAAACCCACTGTAATCACAAGACAATAAACCCACTGTAATCACAAGACAATAAACCCACTGTAACCACAATAAACCCACTGTAACCACAAGACAATAAACCCACTGTAACCACAATAAACCCACTGTAATCACAAGACAATAAACCCACTGTAACCACAAGACAATAAACCCACTGTAATCACAAGACAACGAACCCGCTGTAACCACAATAAACCCACTGTAACCACAATAAACCCACTGTAACCACAATAAACCCACTGTAACCACAAGACAATAAACCCACTGTAATCACAAGACAATAAACCCACTGTAACCACAATAAACCCACTGTAACCACAATAAACCCACTGTAATCACAAGACAATAAACCCACTGTAATCACAATAAACCCACTGTAACCACAAGACAATAAACCCACTGTAACCACAATAAACCCACTGTAATCACAAGACAATAAACCCACTGTAATCACAAGACAACGAACCCGCTGTAACCACAATAAACCCACTGTAATCACAAGACAATAAACCCACTGTAATCACAAGACAATAAACCCACTGTAATCACAAGACAACGAACCCGCTGTAACCACAATAAACCCACAATAAACCCACTGTAATCACAATAAACCCACAAGACAATAAACCCACTGTAACCACAATAAACCCACTGTAACCACAATAAACCCACTGTAATCACAAGACAATAAACCCACTGTAATCACAATAAACCCACTGTAACCACAATAAACCCACTGTAACCACAAGACAATAAACCCACTGTAATCACAATAAACCCACTGTAATCACAATAAACCCACTGTAACCACAATAAACCCACTGTAATCACAAGACAATAAACCCACTGTAATCACAAGACAATAAACCCACTGTAACCACAATAAACCCACTGTAACCACAATAAACCCACTGTAACCACAAGACAATAAACCCACTGTAACCACAATAAACCCACTGTAACCACAATAAACCCACTGTAACCACAAGACAATAAACCCACTGTAATCACAATAAACCCACTGTAACCACAAGACAATAAACCCACTGTAACCACAATAAACCCACTGTAACCACAATAAACCCACTGTAACCACAATAAACCCACTGTAACCACAATAAACCCACTGTAACCACAAGACAATAAACCCACTGTAACCACAATAAACCCACTGTAACCACAAGACAATAAACCCACTGTAACCACAATAAACCCACTGTAACCACAATAAACCCACTGTAACCACAATAAACCCACTGTAACCACAAGACAATAAACCCACTGTAACCACAATAAACCCACTGTAACCACAATAAACCCACTGTAACCACAAGACAATAAACCCACTGTAACCACAATAAACCCACTGTAATCACAATAAACCCACTGTAATCACAATAAACCCACTGTAACCACAATAAACCCACTGTAACCACAGGACAATAAACCCACTGTAACCACAATAAACCCACTGTAACCACAATAAACCCACTGTAACCACAATAAACCCACTGTAACCACAAGACAATAAACCCACTGTAACCACAATAAACCCACTGTAATCACAATAAACCCACTGTAACCACAATAAACCCACTGTAACCACAAGACAATAAACCCACTGTAATCACAAGACAATAAACCCACTGTAACCACAATAAACCCACTGTAACCACAATAAACCCACTGTAACCACAATAAACCCACTGTAACCACAATAAACCCACTGTAACCACAATAAACCCACTGTAACCACAAGACAATAAACCCACTGTAATCACAAGACAATAAACCCACTGTAACCACAATAAACCCACTGCAATCACAAGACAATAAACCCACTGTAACCACAATAAACCCACTGTAATCACAATAAACCCACTGTAATCACAAGACAATAAACCCACTGTAACCACAATAAACCCACTGTAACCACAATAAACCCACTGTAACCACAATAAACCCACAATAAACCCACAATAAACCCACTGTAACCACAATAAACCCACTGTGATCACAATAAACCCACTGTAATCACAATAAACCCACAAGACAATAAACCCACTGTAACCACAATAAACCCACTGTAATCACAATAAACCCACTGTAATCACAAGACAATAAACCCACTGTAATCACAATAAACCCACTGTAATCACAATAAACCCACTGTAATCACAATAAACCCACTGTAACCACAATAAACCCACAATAAACCCACAATAAACCCACTGTAACCACAATAAACCCACTGTAATCACAATAAACCCACTGTAATCACAATAAACCCACAAGACAATAAACCCACTGTAACCACAATAAACCCACTGTAATCACAATAAACCCACTGTAATCACAAGACAATAAACCCACTGTAATCACAATAAACCCACTGTAATCACAATAAACCCACTGTAATCACAATAAACCCACTGTAATCACAAGACAATAAACCCACTGTAACCACAATAAACCCACTGTAATCACAATAAACCCACTGTAATCACAAGACAATAAACCCACTGTAATCACAATAAACCCACTGTAATCACAATAAACCCACTGTAACCACAAGACAATAAACCCACTGTAATCACAATAAACCCACTGTAACCACAATAAACCCACTGCAATCACAATAAACCCACTGTAACCACAATAAACCCACTGTAATCACAATAAACCCACTGTAATCACAAGACAATAAACCCACTGCAATCACAAGACAATAAACCCACTGTAATCACAAGACAATAAACCCACTGTAATCACAATAAACCCACTGTAACCACAAGACAATAAACCCACTGTAACCACAATAAACCCACTGTAACCACAATAAACCCACTGTAACCACAATAAACCCACTGTAACCACAAGACAATAAACCCACTGTAATCACAAGACAATAAACCCACTGTAACCACAAGACAATAAACCCACTGTAATCACAATAAACCCACTGTAACCACAATAAACCCACTGTAACCACAATAAACCCACAAGACAATAAACCCACTGTAATCACAATAAACCCACAAGACAATAAACCCACTGTAATCACAATAAACCCACTGTAATCACAAGACAATAAACCCACTGTAATCACAATAAACCCACTGTAATCACAAGACAATAAACCCACTGTAACCACAATAAACCCACAAGACAATAAACCCACTGTAATCACAATAAACCCACTGTAATCACAATAAACCCACTGTAATCACAATAAACCCACTGTAATCACAAGACAATAAACCCACTGTAATCACAAGACAATAAACCCACTGTAATCACAAGACAATAAACCCACTGTAATCACAATAAACCCACTGTAATCACAAGACAATAAACCCACTGTAATCACAAGACAATAAACCCACTGTTATCACAATAAACCCACTGTAATCACAATAAACCCACAAGACAATAAACCCACTGTAACCACAATAAACCCACTGTAACCACAATAAACCCACTGTAACCACAATAAACCCACTGTAACCACAATAAACCCACTGTAACCACAATAAACCCACTGTAATCACAATAAACCCGCTGTAATCACAAGACAATAAACCCACTGTAATCACAAGACAATAAACCCACTGTAATCACAATAAACCCACAAGACAATAAACCCACAAGACAATAAACCCACTGTAACCACAATAAACCCACAAGACAATAAACCCACTGTAACCACAATAAACCCACTGTAACCACAATAAACCCACTGTAACCACAATAAACCCACTGTAACCACAATAAACCCACTGTAATCACAATAAACCCACTGTAATCACAATAAACCCACTGTAATCACAAGACAATAAACCCACTGTAATCACAAGACAATAAACCCACTGTAATCACAAGACAATAAACCCACTGTAATCACAAGACAATAAACCAACTGTAATCACAAGACAATAAACCCACTGTAATCACAATAAACCCACTGTAATCACAAGACAATAAACCCACTGTAATCACAAGACAATAAACCCACTGTAACCACAATAAACCCACTGTAATCACAATAAACCCACTGTAACCACAAGACAATAAACCCACTGTAACCACAATAAACCCACTGTAATCACAATAAACCCACTGTAATCACAATAAACCCACTGTAATCACAATAAACCCACTGTAACCACAATAAACCCACTGTAATCACAAGACAATAAACCCACTGTAATCACAAGACAATAAACCCACTGTAATCACAAGACAATAAACCCACTGTAATCACAAGACAATAAACCCACTGTAATCACAAGACAATAAACCCACTGTAATCACAAGACAATAAACCCACTGTAATCACAATAAACCCACAAGACAATAAACCCACTGTAATCACAAGACAATAAACCCACTGTAATCACAAGACAATAAACCCACTGTAATCACAAGACAATAAACCCACTGTAATCACAATAAACCCACAAGACAATAAACCCACTGTAATCACAAGACAATAAACCCACTGTAATCACAAGACAATAAACCCACTGTTATCACAATAAACCCACTGTAATCACAATAAACCCACTGTAATCACAAGACAAAAAACCCACAAAACAATAAACCCACTGTAATCACAGAAATGTATATTTTCCATCAAGAAATGTCTTTGAGGAATTTTTTGTTTGAAATATTTTACGTCTTGAGTTCCCAATGACACCCTAATTCCCTACATAGTGCACTACATTTGACCAGAGCCCTATGGGTGCACGATACAGGGAATCGGGTGCCATTTGGACTTCAGCTATTGAGAGTATATGATCTGTACCTGTCCAGGTAACAGGGACTGTCTTCTCCTGGTCCTCCTGGGGGGTACGGTCCACCTGTATCCCAGAATCCTCTCTGCTGAGCGGCTGCTGACTGTCCTCGTCCTCGCTCTCCTCCTCAGACCACTCCTACGGTAGAGAGATGTTTAACAGACCGCTCCTACGGTAGAGAGATGTTTAACAGACCGCTCCTACGGTAGAGAGATGTTTAACAGACCGCTCCTACGGTAGAGAGATGTTTAACAGACCTACGGTAGAGATGTTTAACAGACCGCTCCTACGGTAGAGAGATGTTTAACAGACCGCTCCTACGGTAGAGATGTTTAACAGACCTCTCCTACGGTAGAGATGTTTAACAGACCTCTCCTACGGTAGAGATGTTTAACAGACCTACGGTAGAGAGATGTTTAACAGACCTACGGTAGAGATGTTTAACAGACCTACGGTAGAGAGATGTTTAACAGACCTACGGTAGAGAGATGTTTAACAGACCTACGGTAGAGAGATGTTTAACAGACCTACGGTAGAGAGATGTTTAACAGACCTACGGTAGAGAGATGTTTAACAGACCTACGGTAGAGAGATGTTTAACAGACCTACGGTAGAGAGATGTTTAACAGACCTACGGTAGAGAGATGTTTAACAGACCTACGGTAGAGAGATGTTTAACAGACCTACGGTAGAGAGATGTTTAACAGACCTACGGTAGAGAGATGTTTAACAGACCTACGGTAGAGAGATGTTTAACAGACCTACGGTAGAGAGATGTTTAACAGACCTACGGTAGAGAGATGTTTAACAGACCTACGGTAGAGAGATGTTTAACAGACCTACGGTAGAGAGATGTTTAACAGACCTACGGTAGAGAGATGTTTAACAGACCGCTCCTACGGTAGAGAGATGTTTAACAGACCTACGGTAGAGAGATGTTTAACAGACCGCTCCTACGGTAGAGAGATGTTTAACAGACCTACGGTAGAGAGATGTTTAACAGACCTACGGTAGAGAGATGTTTAACAGACCTACGGTAGAGAGATGTTTAACAGACCGTTCCTACGGTAGAGAGGTAGATACACACAGACTGCATGAGAGAGGAATGTACACAAGGACGAGGGATAGAGACAGTTCGTGGAAGTAAAGCCTCATCTACTTTGAAGAACTAGTGAAATGATTTGGTCAGACAGCTCTGAAGCATACTTAGGCAGGCTAGCCAAATAAGACGGGGAGAACAGAGATGACGTTAGATGGTCTGGCTGGCTGGTACTGCTGTAACAGAGATAACGTTAGATGGTCTGGCTGGTACTGCCTTAACAGAGATAACGTTAGATGGTCTGGCTGGTACTGCCTTAACAGAGATAACGTTAGATGGTCTGGCTGGTACTGCCTTAACAGAGATAACGTTAGATGGTCTGGCTGGTACTGCCGTAACAGAGATAACGTTAGATGGTCTGGCTGGTACTGCCTTAACAGAGATAACGTTAGATGGTCTGGCTGGTACTGCCGTAACAGAGATAACGTTAGATGGTCTGGCTGGTACTGCCTTAACAGAGATAACGTTAGATGGTCTGGCTGGTACTGCCTTAACAGAGATAACGTTAGATGGTCTGGCTGGCTTGGACCCTCTCTCTCCAAGCCGTCTCTCTTCCAAGCCGCTGGAGAGAGAGGGAGAGAGAGGGCTTGGAGAGAGAGGGAGAGAGAGGGCTTGGAGAAAGAGGGAGAGAGAGGGCTTGGAGAGAGAGGGAGAGAGAGGGCTTGGAGAGAGAGGGCTTGGAGAGAGAGGGCTTGGAGAGAGAGGGCTTGGAGAGAGAGGGAGAGAGAGGGCTTGGAGAAAGAGGGAGAGAGAGGGCTTGGAGAGAGAGGGAGAGAGAGGGCTTGGAGAGAGAGGGCTTGGAGAGAGAGGGCTTGGAGAGAGAGGGCTTGGAGAGAGGGAGAGAGAGGGCTTGGAGAGAGAGGGAGAGAGAGGGCTTGAGAGAGGGAGAGAGAGGGCTTGGAGAGAGAGGGAGAGAGAGGGCTTGGAGAGAGGGAGAGAGAGGGCTTGGAGAGAGAGGGAGGGAGAGGGCTTGGAGAGAGAGGGAGAGAGAGGGCTTGGAGAGAGAGGGAGAGAGGGGGCTTGGAGAGAGGGAGAGAGAGGGCTTGGAGAGAGAGGGCTTGGAGAGAGAGGGCTTGGAGAGAGAGGGCTTGGAGAGAGAGGGCTTGGAGAGATAGGGAGAGAGAGGGCTTGGAGAGAGAGGGCTTGGAGAGAGAGGGCTTGGAGAGAGAGGGCTTGGAGAGAGAGGGCTTGGAGAGAGAGAGGGCTTGGAGAGAGAGGGCTTGGAGAGAGAGAGGGCTTGGAGAGAGAGAGGGCTTGGAGAGAGAGAGGGCTTGGAGAGAGAGAGGGCTTGGAGAGAGAGAGGGCTTGGAGAGAGATGGCTCTGGTCAATGGGGACGGCACCACGGCTTCAAAACAGTACAGTAGATTCTGGTAATGATATAATGAAGGGGTAAACATCACGGAACATGTTTGAAATGGAAAATAAACAGAAGAAGGGTTTTACTCACTGGGGTGTCTGGATAAGGGCCTGTGTCTAGCTCTCCTTCCTGTAAATATCCACACCAGTCAAAGTCGTCTTCTTTCTCTACACAGACACAGGGGGGGATCATGTAGTCCAGACCGAGAACACATCAGGCGTAAGAGAACCGTCAGAGGAATGAATGTGTTATGTACTCACTCGTCTCCTTCAGTCTGGGTGTCTCGCTGTAGTTGGAGTTAAGGGGAGAGTCTGAGAGGTGCAGGAGAAGGTCCAGGAGACTGTGATGAACGTCAGTCTGTAACAAAAACATAGAGGGGACTCAAGGTAGGGGTCATTCACTGCACTGCAAACTAAGAGTACAGGTTCATTTTATGATACAGGCTGTGTGCATTATGTTGATGATATGCGAGCCTGCCAGACGAGCTAAATGCCTTTTATGCTCGCTTTGAGGCAAGCAACACTGAAGCACGCATGAGAGCATCAGCTGTTCCAGACGACTGTGTGATCACGCTCGCCGTAGCCGATGTGAGCAAGACCTTTAAACAGGTCAACATTCACAAAGCTGCGGGGCCAGACGGATTACCAGGACGTGTACTCAAAGTGTGCGCGGACCAACCGCTGTCTTCACTGACATTATTACACCACAAACAAACTATCATGTTCCAAACACACTAAGACAGTCGTGAAGAGGGCACGACAACACCTATTCCCCCTCAAGAGGCTGAAAAGATTTGGCATGGGTCCTCAGATCCTCAAAAAGTTCTACAGCTGCACCATCGAGAGCATCCTGACCGGTTGCAGCACCGCCTGGTATGGCAACTGCTCGGCATCTGACCGTAAGGCGCTACAGAGGGTAGTGAGAACGGCCCAGTACATCAACTGGGGCCAAGATTCCTGACACCCAGGACCTCTATACCAGGCGGTGTCAGAGGAAGGCCCCAAAAATTGTCACAGACTGTTCTCTCTACTACCGCACGGCAAGTGGTACAGGAGCGCCAAGTCTAGGACCAAAATGCTCCTGAACAGCTTCTACCCCCGTGCCATACAACTGCTGAACAACTAAACTTATCAAATGACCACCCGGACTATTTACATTGACCTTTCAGTTACTGGCGTAACGCTCTGCTTCCTGCCCCCCCACTTGTAAGTTTCCTGCCCCCCCACTTGTAATTATACAGTCTGGTTGAAGTATGTTTCTTGTCCAACCATACCTTAGTTCCATCTGTGTTCGGTAGAGGTGAGTTGAGGAACTCTTCTGTCAGTCTGACCCAGCTCTCTGCTTTACTCAGGTCTGAATGTACCATCAGTTTCTCATAGATCCTGAAACAGTGGTATTTCATCATACTCACAATGAACAGGTAACGTTACTTCTACATACACAAATCATATAACCTGTTTGCCAACTCACCCATTCACACTGCGTTGAACTTTATGACTATTGGCATCTAGGAAACGGTGAAACCTGCCAACACAGAGACAAACCCACGATGAACATCATAACGGTCAGTCTTTGACTTTATCGCCTTTTCAAAGCTGTGTAATCATAATTCAAATGTGGCATCCTTACCTGAAATTGGACCAGGTAAATTTCAGTGCCAGTTGAAAGTTCTGCTCTTCTTCATCTTGAATGCCAGTGATCTGTTTGACCAGGTTCTTCACCTCTTCCTCGGTCTCCTTTTCGAATTTGGTCCAGTGCGCCTGTGACATCGTTGTGGCTAATTTGGCTAGCGTTAGCTAGTTAGCAAGCTAAAAACATTCACTGTGCTGTACATTCACCATCGACGAAACTACATATATTGATAGCTGGATACTTGATGCTGTATCGTCGGATAGTGATAGCTAAATCTTTTCAATTAGCTAGCCAGCTTACTAGCTGGCCGTAACGTTGAAATGTAATTCGGTGGAAACAGTGGTAGCGAGCTAGCTACGCGTTAGCAACGAGACAAGACCTCCAGCAAGGGATATCTAAAGACACGTTCCTTGATGTTATGATACTAAACTAGAGAAATGAAATCGTTGCATTCATTATTTATGCATCAGAACACGTTGCAATGAATTCATTTGTTTCATCTCTCCGCCGTTAATGTTTATTTTGAGAGCTGAGTTAGCTGTCTTCATGCAACAACTTCTCGACTACTAGCAACACTAACGATGACGTCACTGTCCTATGGTAATGAGAAAACCTTCATAATAAAAGCCCGCATTTCAAAACATAATTATTTTTTTTTACTTTATTTAACTAGGCAAGTCAACAAATTCTTATTTACAATGACGGCATACCAGAATGCAAAAAGGACTTGTGCGGGGATGGGGGCTGGGATTTTTTTTTTTATTGTATTAAAAATATAGGAGAAAACACACATGACAAGAGAGACACCACAACACCACATAAACAGAGACCTAAGACGACAACATAACATCATTGCCAACAAAGGGTATATAACAAAGTATTGAGATAAACTTTTGTTATTGACCAATTACTTATTTTTCACCATAATTTGCAAATAAATTCATAAAAAATCCTACAATGTGATTTTCTGGATTTTTGTTTCTCATTTTGTCTGTCATAGTTGAAGTGTACCTATGATGAAAATTACAGGCCTCTCTCATCTTTTTAAGTGGGAGAACTTGCACAATTGGTGGCTGACTAAATACTTTTTTGCCCCACTGTATGGGATGAGAAATGTAAGATATGTAAACAGTATTAAAGTGGCATTATTAAAGTGACTAGTGATCCATTTATTAAAGTGGCCAATGATTTTGAGTCTGTATGTAGGCAGCCGCCTCTGTGTTAGTGATGGCTGTTTAACAGTCTGATGGCCTTGAGATAGAAGCTGTTTTTCAGTCTCTCGGTCCCAGCTTTGATGCACCTGTACTGACCTCGCCTTCTGGGTGATAGCGGGGTGAACAGACAGTGGCTCGGGTGGTTGTTGTCCTTGATGATCTTTATGTCCTTCCTGTGACATCGGGTGGTGTAGGTGTCCTGGAGGGCAGGTAGTTTTCCAGGCGGTGATACAGCCCGACAGGATGCATTTGTAACGGATGTGAAATGGCTAGCTAGTTAGCGGTGGTGCGCGCTAATAGCCTTTCAATCGGTGACGTCACTTGCTCTGAGACCTTGAAGTAGTGGTTCCCCTTGCTCTGCAAGAGCCACGGCTTTTGTGGAGCGATGGGTAACGATGTGGGTGACACTGTCTGTGTGGGCAGAGGGTCCCTGGTTCGCGCCCGGGTCGGGGCGAGGGGACGGATTAAAGTTAAACTGTTGCACATTCAATTGTGCATCTGTAAAAGTTTGTGAGGGTTTTAGGTGACAAACCAAATTTCTTCAACCTCCTGAGGTTGAAGAGGCGCTCTTGCACCTTCTTCACCACACTGTCTGTGTGGGTGAACCATTTCAGTTTTTCCGTGATGTGTACGCCGAGGAACTTAAAACTTTCAACCTTCTCCACTACTGTTCCGTCGATGTGAATAGGGGGATGTCCAGGAAGTCCAGGATCCATTTGCAGAGGGGGGGGGTGTTTAGTCCTAAGGTCCTTAACTTAGTGATGAGCTTTGAGGGCACTATGTAGGTAGGGGTAAAGTGACTTTGCATAGATAATAAACAGCGAGTTGCAGCAGCGTAAAAAAAAAAAGGGGGGGGGGGGGGGGGGTCAATGCAAATAGTCCGGGTGGCTATTTGATTAACTGTTCAGCAGTCTTATGGCCTGGGGGATAGAAGCTGTTAGAATAAGCTGCCTTTTGGACCTAGACTTGGCACTCCGGTACCACTTGCGGTAGCAGAGAAAATTGTCTATGACTAGGGTGGCTGGAGTCTTTGACAATTTTTAGGGCCTTCCTCTGACACCGCCTGGTATAGAGGTCCTGGATGGCAGAACGCTTGGCCCCAGTGATGTACTGGGCTGTACACACTACCCTCTGTAGTGCCTTTGGACCATGATAGTTTGTTGGTGATGTGGACACCAAGGAATTTGAAACTCTCAACCTGCTCCACTAAAGCCCCGTCGATGAGAATGGGGGCGTGTTCAGCCCTCCTTTTCCTGTAGTCCACGATCATCACCTTTGTCTTGATCACGTTGAGGGAGAGGTTGTTATCCTGGCACCACACTGTCAGGTCTCTGACCTCCTCCCTATAGGCTGTCTTATCGTTGTCAGGTCTCTGACCTCCTCCCTATAGGCTGTCTTATCGTTGTCAGGTCTCTGACCTCCTCCCTATAGGCTGTCTCATCGTTGTCAGGTCTCTGACCTCCTCCCTATAGGCTGTCTCATCGTTGTCAGGTCTCTGACCTCCTCCCTATAGGCTGTCTCATCGTTGTCAGGTCTCTGACCTCCTCCCTATAGGCTGTCTCATCGTTGTCAGGTCTCTGACCTCCTCCCTATAGGCTGGCTCATCATTGTCGGTGATCAGGCCTACCACTGTTGTGTCGTCGGCAAACTTAATGATGGTGTTGGAGTCGTGCTTGGCCACGCAGTCGTGGGTGAACAGGGAGTACAGGAGGGGACTGAGTACCACCCTGAGGGGCCCCAGTGTTGAGGATCAGCGTGGCAGATGTGTTGCTTCCTACCCTCACCACCTGGGGACAGCCCATCAGGAAGTCCAGGATCCAGTTGCAGAGGAAGGTGTTTAGTCCCAGGGTCCTTAGCTTAGTGATGAGCTTTGAGGGCACTATGGTGAACAGTGTTGTGTTAGAGATCACTTAAAGTGAGACCGAGTCAAGACCAAGACCAGATGGGGGACAAGGGGTCCGAGACCGCGAGTCCAATTCATGATTGTAATTTTGTCAAATCAGCACCATAATAAGAGTTCTAAATGTCCAGTATTTCTGGGTTCATATTTCAGAATAATATCTGGGTTCTTTAGATATTACGAATAGTGAAATAATGCATTCTGGGCGAAAATAGAGACACTGGGCCTTCTACACCTTCAGAGAAGGGCGAAGGATTTATACAATAATTATCATAATAATATTATAATAATGATAATGAACAATTCTTTTCAATTATGTTCTAATTTAATCTCTTCGGTTTTTGTTGGAAAGGAAAGGGTTAACACTGAAGAGGGGGAAAAAAGATCCAATCAGGATTTTTCTTTGCTGGTCTCTGGGCAGATAAACCGAGCTAGCTAAGTCAGCCATTGGCTAGGCCATCAGAAGCTAGATAAAGGCATCTGCCATTCAACTGAATTAGGGCAACATTTTGGAGTGACAGTGGAATCAACCAATCACATTTTGACTTAAATGGGTGGGACCGGCTGGTTTGCAGCAGGTGTTATCAAAGAGGATGTTGTTGCTAATTTGTTAACTTCTCCCTTTTCAAGAATAACTTTCAACAAGAAGTTAAGTTTCAAATGAGCATCATCTGGTGAATGGAACTGTGTTTTTTTACTGCAGTGCTGCTGTTAACCATCTCTTTGAAAATAACTTGTGTGTGAAACATTGTTTCGTTTGAAGGGGAACAGACAGCAATTTAGCAGTATGAAATCTTATTAAAATCTGTTCATTTACACCCCAGGAAGAATGACACTTAAAAAAAAAGAAAAATATGGCAGTTGAACACTTATATACGGTCATTTTCACATTTTCTTAAATTCTGAAAATGTTTGAAAATTACCTATAATAAATTCTATCGCAATATACAGTGAGAAAGCGGCTGTGCGTTTGGACAGTTATTAGACACTGCAGTAAATAAACCTGAATAAAACCATTTGTCTTGTCCAGGACCCGAGTCTACACAGACAGATGCGCTATGGCCAATCAGAGATACAGTAGACCTTTATACAAACAAGACATTTGCCACACGGGCCTGCCATCATTCACTATGAACTGGACTGTGTGTTTACAGACAGTAGGGCCTGTCATCATTCACTATGAACTGGACTGTGTGTTTACAGGCAGTAGGGCCTGTCATCATTCACTATGAACTGGACTGTGTGTTTACAGGCAGTAGGGCCTGTCATCATTCACTATGAACTGGACTGTGTGTTTACAGGCAGTAGGGCCTGTCATCATTCACTATGAACTGGACTGTGTGTTTACAGGCAGTAGGGCCTGTCATCATTCACTATGAACTGGACTGTGTGTTTACAGGAAGTAGCAACAACGCGACTTTAAATCATTAGAACTCATTCGCCTAAAGCCACAAAATACACTGAATGGATTTCTACAAATATGTAAACACCTTGGGAGTCCTCTTACATTTGAGAACTTTACAGTCCAACCATGAAAAGGTAGTCTCTCTCTCTCTCTCTCTCTCAGTTATACACATCAACAACCATGAAAAGGTAGTCTCTCTCTCTCTCTCAGTTATACACATCAACAACCATGAAAAGGTAGGCTCTCTCTCCCTCAGTTATACACATCAACAACCATGAAAAGGTAGTCTCTCTCTCCCTCAGTTATACACATCAACAACCATGAAAAGGTAGTCTCTCTCTCCCTCAGTTATACACATCAACAACCATGAAAAGGTAGTCTCTCTCTCTCTCTCTCAGTTATACACATCAACAACCATGAAAAGGTAGGCTCTCTCTCCCTCAGTTATACACATCAACAACCATGAAAAGGTAGGCTCTCTCTCCCTCAGTTATACACATCAACAGCCATGAAAAGGTAGTCTCTCTCTCCCTCAGTTATACACATCAACAACCATGAAAAGGTAGGCTCTCTCTCCCTCAGTTATACACATCAACAACCATGAAAAGGTAGGCTCTCTCTCCCTCAGTTATACACATCAACAACCATGAAAAGGTAGTCTCTCTCTCCCTCAGTTATACACATCAACAACCATGAAAAGGTAGGCTCTCTCTCCCTCAGTTATACACATCAACAACCATGAAAAGGTAGACTCTCTCTCCCTCAGTTATACACATCAACAACCATGAAAAGGTAGTCTCTCTCTCCCTCAGTTATACACATCAACAACCATGAAAAGGAAGGCTCTCTCTCTCTCTCAGTTATACACATCAACAACCATGAAAAGGTAGTCTCTCTCTCCCTCAGTTATACACATCAACAACCATGAAAAGGTAGGCTCTCTCTCCCTCAGTTATACACATCAACAACCATGAAAAGGTAGACTCTCTCTCCCTCAGTTATACACATCAACAACCATGAAAAGGTAGTCTCTCTCTCCCTCAGTTATACACATCAACAACCATGAAAAGGTAGTCTCTCTCTCCCTCAGTTATACACATCAACAACCATGAAAAGGTAGTCTCTCTCTCCCTCAGTTATACACATCAACAACCATGAAAAGGAAGGCTCTCTCTCTCCCTCAGTTATACACATCAACAACAACAAGATCAACAACTAATGCTAGCCAGAGCAAGGTGACCTAGATAAACCCTCTCAAACTTTTCCAGCAAGTTGGCAGTCAAAATTGCACTGATAAACAATGGGGAATTGTAGCCTCCTCTTCCTTCTGCCGCTTGCCTGCCAATGCATGCTTGTCCCAACCAAGCACCCAAGCTAACCGGCTAAAGTTGGCTAGCTAGCTAGCTAGCTACTTCCAGACACAAATGAGACAACACCTCACTCTGACCATTTTACTAGCCGTTAGCGGAGCTGGTTAGGCTGGTTACATGTTATCTAGAGAGTTCTTGACTAACTATTACTTTTTTGAAATCTATGTTTTCTGACACAGTGGGTGTTGGGCGTTTTATAAATTCATCAGTTGTTCTGCACTCTGGCACACTCAGCCGACAGCGCTCTCGGAGTGGATAGCATACCTTTTGCATTTGCAAATTCCCTCTGGCTAACTGGTTGTCGTTTAAGTTCTTCCTAGCTGACCAAATGACACCTATATCTCCAGCTGTGTACAGCCACTGGAAAACGATACGAGGGAAAAGTCAGTCTCTCACCCTCTCCTCCAATGACAAGACATCCTCCTAGCAGCTAGCTAGCTAACGTTAGGGTCCGTGTTTTTAGCTTGCTACATAAATAGATACGCCTATAAGCCACGTTATGACTGACTGTGATCATTGCTAGTTTGATTGTATTGACGTTCCCAGCCTTAGTTAACGTTACATTCGTCCATTTTTGTCTAGTATATTGAGTCATAGAAACTGAAACAGTGCATGAATGGAGGCAGAAATGGAGGCAGAAACCCCGAATGGAGGCAGAAAACACAGTAGCACGCCAGCTGTGAGAGGAAGAGAAAGAGGCAGAGCGAGAGGGATGAAATGGAGGCAGAAAACAAAGTAGCAGACCAGCTGTGATTTACAACCTGATAGCAATATGTTTTGGACTACCAAGAAACTAGAGAGTGTTTTCTATCCAACAGTAATAACAATATGCATATTGTACGAGCAAGAATTGAGTACGAGGCTGTTTAAATTGGGAACGATTTTCCCCCAGAGTGTAAACAGCGTCCCCTATCATCATCAGGTTAAGAGTTGAAATAATACGCCAGTACGTCCCAATCATAAGAATACAAAAAACACATTTCACGTTTAGCACACAAAGTAACCGCTGACCTAAAGTTTCAAGTGGAACTGACAGCGTTTTAATTACTTTGCAGATATGAAACAAAAAGACAATCATAATATCAGTCAAAAATATCACATTCCCAGTTTATGCTACAAAACCAACTTTAGATTTTAGATTTTAGTCATTTAGCAGACGCTCTTATCCAGAGCAACTTACAGTAGAGTGCATACATTTTATTACATTTTTACATACTGAGACAAGGATATCCCTACTGGCCAAACCCTCCCTAACCCGGACGACGCTATGCCAATTGTGCGTCGCCCCACGGACCTCCCGGTTGCGGCCGGCTGCGACAGAGCCTGGGCGAGAACCCAGCCCAGCCTGGGCGCGAACCCAGAGACTCTGGTGGCGCAGCCGTATAACACTGCGCCACCCGGGAGGCCTGCACCACTGGCCCTTAGTGTTTACCCTCCACTACAACACTGGCAACTCGGACTGGTTCAGACTGGTTCAGAGTTAGGAACACCTGAGGACAACTCGGACTGGTTCAGCGTTAGGAACACCTGAGGACAACTCGGACTGGTTCAGACTGGTTCAGAGTTAGGAACACCTGAGGACAACTCGGACTGGTTCAGCGTTAGGAACACCTGAGGACATCTCAGACTGGTTCAGAGTTAGGAACACCTGAGGACAACTCAGACTGGTTCAGACTGGTTCAGAGTTAGGAACACCTGAGGACATCTCAGACTGGTTCAGCGTTAGGAACACCTGAGGACAACTCAGACCGGTTCAGACTGGTTCAGACTGGTTCAGAGTTAGGAACACCTGAGGACAACTCAGACTGGTTCAGACTGGTTCAGACTGGTTCAGAGTTAGGAACACCTGAGGACAACTCGGACTGGTTCAGACTGGTTCAGACTGGTTCAGAGTTAGGAACACCTGAGGACAACTCAGACCGGTTCAGACTGGTTCAGACTGGTTCAGACTGGTTCAGAGTTAGGAACACCTGAGGACAACTCAGACTGGTTCAGACTGGTTCAGACTGGTTCAGACTGGTTCAGAGTTAGGAACACGGCTACACTGCTTCAGTGTAGAAGTTCCGAAGTTGTCCTGTCCTTCATTGTCTTACAACCTTATACATTTGGACAATAAACTCTACAACTACCATTATGATACATTGTATGACCACCAACAACACAGTGAATGGGAAAATTGATTAAAAAGGGAACTCCCTCTATTGGTGATTTGATACAATCCTAAAAGTGGGATGTGATTGGTTAATGACCAGTGACGTCAGTTTCAATGTATAACATGGGTCCTGTCTCCAAAGGTACCAGAGATCTCTGGTAATGTGATCTGTTGGAGGAGGATGTTGTTACAACCAAGATGTCTAAAAATTTTATTTATTTTATTTCACCTTTATTTAACCAGGTAGGCTAGTTGAGAACACGTTCTCATTTACAATTGCGACCTGGCCAAGATAAAGCAAAGCAGTTCGACACATACAACAACAAATAAGCTAAATAGGTAAACCACCACTTCCCTCCGTATTATTGGCCAACGTGCAATCATTGGTAATCAAACTGGACGATCTACGATTCAAGACTAGCCTACTAACGGGGCATTAAAAACTGTATTATCTTATGTTTCACCGAGACGTGGCCGAACGACGACACGGATAATATAGAGCTGGCTGGCTTATCGGTGCATCGGCAGGACAGAGCAGCTACGTCTGGTAAGACGAGACGCGGGGGTGTGTGTCTATTTGTCAATAACTGCTGGTGCGCGATAACATTAAAGAAGTCTTGAGGTATTGTTTACCTGAGGTAGAGTACCTCATGATAAGCTGTAGACCACACTATCTACCAAGAGAGTTCTCATCTATATTATTCGTAGCCATTTATTTACCACCACAAACCGATACTGGGACGAAGACCGCATTCAACCAACTCTATATGGCCATAAGCAAACAAACTACTCATCCAGAGGCAGCACTCCTAGTGGACGGGGACTTTAATGCAGGCAAACTTAAATCCATTTAACCTCATTTCTACCAGCATGTTAAATGTGCAACCAGAGGGGAAAAAAACTCTAGACCACCTTTACTCCACACACAGAGACACGTACAAAGTGACTCGCTCAATACGGAAGTGGTCAGATGAAGCAGATGCTAAGCTACAGGACTGTTTTGCTAGAACAAACTGGAATATTTTCCGGGATTCATCCAATGGCATTGAGGAGTACATTCACTGGCATGCCGGTCACCGGCTTCATCAATAAGTGCATCAACGACGTCGTCCCCACAGTGACCGTACGTACATACCCCAACCAGAACCCATGGATTACAGGCAACATCCACATCGAGCTAAAGGCTAGAGCTGCCGCTTTCAAGGAGGGACACACTAATCCGGACGCTTATAAGAAATTCCGCTATGCCCTCAAACCATCAAACAGGCAAAGCATCAATACAGGACTAAGATGGAATCCTACTACACCGGCTCTGACGCTCGTCATGTAACGGTCCTGACCTGTTTTATGTTGTTTTGGTATGTGTTTATGGTCAGGGCGTGTGTTTTGGGTGGGCAGTCTATGTTTTGTATTTCTAGGTTGGGTTTTGTGTTCGGCCTGGTGTGATTCTCAATTAGAGACAGGTGTGTATCGTTTGTCTCTAATTGAGAGTCATACTAAGGCAGCCAGGGTTTCACTGGGGTTTTGTGGGTGTTTGTTCCTGTGTCTTCACAGGACGGTTGAAGGTTAGTCACATTTGTTGTTTTGTAGTTTTGTAGTGTCTTGTTTGCTGTTGTCATTAAAAGATGGCTTATTTCCCTCAATCCGCATCTTGGTCCTATCCATGCTCCTCCTCGTCTAAGGGGGAGAACAACAATGACTGCCTTTACAGAAACACCCACCATAACAGGACCAAGCGGATTGAGGAGAGAGAAAAGGAACTAAAGCACTGGACACAGGAGGAATGGTCTTGGGAGATCATGGACGGAAAGGGACCCTGGGGAAGGGTTGGAGAGAATCGCCGCTCTCGGGAGGAGAGGAAGGCAGCCACAGCCCAGGAGCGCTGGTATGAGGAGGCAGCACATAGGAGAGGCCGGAAGCCCGAGAGGCTCACCCAAAAATTTCTTGGGGGGGGGCTAAAGGGGAGTGTGGCGAAGCCGGGTTGGATACCTGAGCCAACTCCCCGGGCTTGCCGTGGAGTAAGAGGGCGTCGTACTGGTCAGACACCGTGTTATGCGATAAAGCGCACGGTGTCCCCAGTACGCGTGCTTAGCCCAGTGCGGGCTATTCCACCTTGCCGCACTGGGAGGGCTAGGTTGGGCATCGAGCCGAGTGCCATGAAGCCGGCCCAACGTATCTGGTCTCCAGTACGTCTCCTCGGGCCGGCGTACATGGCACCAGCCTTACAGGTGGTGTCCCCGGTTCACCTGCAGAGGCCAGTGCGGGCTATTCCACCTCGCCGCACTGGCAGGGTTACAGGGACCATTCAACCTGGTAAGGTTGGGGAGGCTCGGTGCTCAAGAGCACGTGTCCTCCTTCACAGTCCGGTATATCCGGCGCCACCTTCCCACCCCAGCTCAGTACCACCAGTGCCTACACCACGCACCAGGCTTCCAGTGCATCTCCAGAGCCCTGTTCCTCTTCCACGCACTCTCCCTATGGTGCGTGTCTCCAGCCCGGTACCTCCAGTTCCGGTACCACGCACCAGGCCTAGAGTGCGCCACGAGAGTCCAGTGTGCCCAGTTCCTGTTCCCCGCACTCGCCCTGAGGTGCGTGCCCTCAGCCCGGTACCTCCAGTTCCGGTACCACGCACCAGGCCTATAGTGCGTCTCAGCCGGCCAGAGTCTGCCGTCTGCCTAGCGCCAGAGCCGTCCTGCCATGACCAGCCAGGGCCGTCCTGCCATGACCAGCCAAAGCCGTCCTGCCATGACCTGCCAGAGCCGTCCTGCCATGACCTGCCAGAGCCGTCCAGCCAGGACCTGCCAGAGCCGTCCAGCCAGGACCTGCCAGAGCCGTCCAGCCAGGACCTGCCAGAGCCGTCCAGCCAGGACCTGCCAGAGCCGTCCAGCCAGGACCTGCCAGAGCCGTCCAGCCAGGACCTGCCAGAGCCGTCCAGCCAGGACCTGCCGGAGTCCCTAAACCAGGACCTGCCTGAGTCCCTCAGCCAGGACCAGCCGGAGTCCCTCAGCCAGGACCTGCCGGAGTCCCTCAGCCAGGACCTGCCGCCCCTTGTCCCGGTGCTGCCCCTTGTCCCGGTGCTGCCCCTTGTCCCGGTGCTGCCCCTTGTCCCGGTGCTGCCCCTTGTCCCGGTGCTGCCCCTTGTCCCGGTGCTGCCCCTTGTCCCGGTGCTGCCCCTTGTCCCGGTGCTGCCCCTTGTCCCGGTGCTGCCCCTTGTCCCGGTCCTGCCCCTTCTCCCGGTGCTGGCCGCTCATTTAGGGGATGTTAGTTTTAGGGTGGTCATTGGGAGGGGAAGACAGAAGCGGGGAGTGACTATGGTGGTGTGGGGACAGCGTCCAGAGCCTGAGCCACCACCGTGGTCAACTGCCCACCCAGACCCTCCCCTGGACTTTGTGCTGGTGCGCCCGGCGTTCGCACCTTGAGGGGGGGGTTCTGTAACGGTCCTGACCTGTTTTATGTTGTTTTGGTATGTGTTTATGGTCAGGGCGTGTGTTTTGGGTGGGCAGTCTATGTTTTGTATTTCTAGGTTGGGTTTTGTGTTCGGCCTGGTGTGATTCTCAATTAGAGACAGGTGTGTATCGTTTGTCTCTAATTGAGAGTCATACTAAGGCAGCCAGGGTTTCACTGGGGTTTTGTGGGTGTTTGTTCCTGTGTCTTCACAGGACGGTTGAAGGTTAGTCACATTTGTTGTTTTGTAGTTTTGTAGTGTCTTGTTTGCTGTTGTCATTAAAAGATGGCTTATTTCCCTCAATCCGCATCTTGGTCCTATCCATGCTCCTCCTCGTCTAAGGGGGAGAACAACAATGACTGCCTTTACACGTCATATGTACTACAATGGGAAACCCAGTCGCGAGCTTCCCAGTGACGCAAGTCTGCCAGACGAGCTAAATGGCTTTCATGCTCGCTTCGAGGCAAGCAACACTGAAGCATGCATGAGAGAACCAGCTGTTCCAGACAACTGTGTGATCACGTTCTCCATAGCCGATGGGAGCAAAGCCTTCAAATAGGTCAACATTCACAAAGCCGCGGGGCCAGACAGATTACCAGTACGTGTACTCAAAGGATGCGTGGACCAAGTGTCTTCACTGAAATTTTCAACCTCAACCTGACCGAGTCTGTAATACCTAAATGTTTCAAACAGACCACCATAATCCCTGTGCCCAAGAACAATAAGGTAACCTGCCTAAATGATTACTGCCCAGTAGCACTCATGTCAGTAGCCATGAAGTGCTTTGAAAGGCTGGTCATGGCTCACATCAACACCATCATCCCGGAAACCCTAGACCCACTCCAATTTGCATACCGCCCCAACAGATCCACAGATGATGCAATCTCAATCGCACTCCACACTGCCCTTTCCCACCTGGACAAAATTAACACCTATGTGAGAATGCTGTTCATTGACTACAGCTCAGCGTTCAACACCATAGTACCCACAAAGCTCATCACTAAGCTAAGGACCCTGGGACTGAACACCTCCCTCTGCAACTGGATCCTGGACTTCCTGACGGGCCGTTCCCAGTTGATAAGGATAGGTAACAACACATCTGCCACGCTGATTCTCAACACTGGGGCCCCTCAGGGGTGCGTGCTCAGTCCCCTCCTGTATTCCCTGTTCACTCATGACTGCATGGCCAAACACGACTCCGACACCATCATTAAGTTTGCCGACGACACAACAGTGATAGGCCTGATTACTGAAAATGATGAGCCAGCCTATAGGGAGGAGGTCAGAGACCTGGCCATGTGGTGCCAGGACAACAGCCTCTCCCTCAATGTGAGCAAGACAAAGGAGCTGATCGTGGACTACAGGAAAAAGAGAGCCGAACAGGCCCCCATTAACATCGACGGGCCTGTAGTGGAGCGGGTCGAGAGTTTCAAGTTCCTTGGTGTCCACATCACCAACGAACTATCATGGTCCAAACACACCAAGACAGTCGTGAAGAGGGCACGACAACACCTATTCACC